>NW_027069628.1:560914-566944 GCF_002906115.3 Quercus suber | reverse complement strand
GATCGTATATGTTTGAGCACATATCACATGTGAGTTTTGCCTTGTACCTTCGTACAAATGGCCTTATGCATTTACGAGCTTAGCTTGTTCTTTATGCACTTATATCTTTGTGGGAAAAATCTTGACATCTTTGTGTGATTGTTGTAAATCGATCTTCAAGCTTGTCATGAATGATTAGTCAATAGTCATGTTGGTTTTGATACATGCATAGACTTGTGCCTATATATCTTCCCACTCTTTTATTTTTTTTTACTTAAAGAGCTCAACAAATGTAAATCTCAAAATGAAAAGAGATAATGAGCTGCAAAAGCCGTCGCATATACTAGTATTTGACTAGGAAAAAGGGAAAGCGACTTTTATGAAATTGTATGATACTCAAAAAGCCAAAAGCTTGTTCATCAAATTGAAATATCGAAAATTTCAGGCATCGATCTCAAAATGAGATGTATTGATTCAAAATGATCAAATGTTATGATTTGTAAAGAAGCCAAATGAAAAGCTTCAAAGATATGTAATCATTTTCTTGTGGGAGGTCATATATGTTCATTTCTATAATTGAGATAGACCACTTGTCTTAGTACTAGTTGTGTATGACTTGGTTGAATTGATCATTGAAGCTTCATTCTAGACTAAGGACTATTCCACACTTGATACACACACACAACACACATGCCTAATGTTCAATGAATACATTATTCATTTGTTCAATTGTACTTGTTTAAATGTGATGTGTGTGTGCTCAACTATATATGGATCAATCCAAAAAGATTTTTGATCATTTTATATGTTTTTGGAAGTGTTTTTTATCACTCTTTGTGTTTATGTTTAGTGCATACATTGTTTTTCAGTGTTTAAACATGTTCTGGGTTGAAAATCAAGTGTCAGAATTTTTGGCCACTTGATTTGGCGACTTGCAACCAGCCAAATATTGTAGCAAGTTCACACAGAAGGTTTGGCGACTTACTGGCGACTCACTGGCGACTTGCCCAGTCGCCAAATGCCCAGAATCAGTCTTTTTAAGAGCTTTTTCATGGGAAACTTGTTTTAAACCTCTCCCATCCTCTTTTAAACCCCTCTTTCAATATTTTTACATCAAAATCCAACCAATTTGAATGGTTTTTCATTCCTTTAACATCTCTAAGGTAATTTTAAACTCTTTTCATTGATTTGGATCCTCGAATTATGTTTTAGTGAGTTTTGTGCTCTTGGTTGGGATTTTCATCATAGAGGTTGGGAAAACTTAATTTTTTTCTCAAGATTTTTGTATGGGATTGGTTTCTTTTGATGATTTTCTTTAAATGTTGGCCCCTTGTGGCAAAAAGAGCATGTATTAAGGATGGATTTCATGATGTTCATGCATTGTTTCATATTGTTGTTCATAGTGTGCATGCTAGGTGTTTGATAAAATGTCTCTTAGGCATTTTCTCACTTGTTTGGACTCCGATGAGTATCAAACTTTGGGGTTTCTCATGTTTTCTCATTAGGAACATGCTTGGTTCATTGGTTGTGTATTTAACACACCTTGCCCCAAATGTGCATTTTCCATGCATTGGTCATGCATTACACTTGCCACCTCTTGCACACACCTTGCTACCCTTGTCATGCATTAGTTCATATATTGTTTCTTCATCCTAGCATGTCATGTCTTATTATTAAGCTTCATTTTCTCATTCATCCCGCACCCCTCATGCATCTTTGCACCCCTCATGCATAATTACCATTCCATGCATTATTATCATTGTTCATACCTTCATCTCTTGCCCTCTTTTCTCCTTGACCCCTTTGCCTATTCGTGTCAAAAAGGGAGAGAGTATACTCTAGAGTAGTATATTGAAAAGTTTTGTCATTTCTATATGACTCTTGTGCACATTCTTAGGGGGAGAAATTCCATTTCTCGTGCACATTCGTAGGGGGATAGATATTCCATAGGAGAGATGCATATACCAAGGGGGAGAAGACTTTGTTTGGTCAAGTTGCTCACATGTTTCACATCATGATTATTTGATCGCAATTTACTTATTACATTATACTTGTCCATTTATTACTTGCTTTACCTTAAGGGTCTAATATGTTTTGTGCAAGTGTTTCAGGTTACAGGTATATATGTTCAAAGTTCATCACAGCTCCTATGATTCATGATAAGGGGAGTGATATGATAGGGAAGTATTTTATAGTTTGTTATGATTTAGTTTGTACCCATTGATGCTTTTGTAAGCTTTAAGGGTTGTTACTTGTTCTTATGCACTGATTGTAGGCTTGTATGGTTTGTGCCATGTATTTGCAAAAACAAAACTTTGCATATGCAGCCTTTGTGCTTTGTGTTTTGGTACTTGTTAATGCTCTGCATTACCTTAAGTACAACACTCTTGTGCCCTTGTAGGATTGCTCCTAAATGCATATATGTTTGTATGCATTGGTTGAGTGTTGGACTTGCAAATGATACTCTTCAATTGAGTTTATCATTTTTGCATGTCCAGATGTTCATTCCTTGTGTGAATGAACATAGTAATCACTTTTGCTTAGTGACTACTATTTTTGATCTTGCCATGAATTATTGCTTTTATGCCTATGTTCATTTTTGCTTTATCATGATTATTTTGCTCCATATGCATATTAAGTTTTCTGCATACAATGATATTGCTATGTTATTGTGTTTCAAGAGTTACTTATTCATATATTCTAGAGCTTTACAGAATTTAGAGTTAGGTGTGAGTGAGTTTTCTAACTGTTCCCATCTCACGTTTAAGTCTAGAGTCTGTTGTAGGGTTTTGTCACGGAATAGCCAAAGGGGGAGATTGTAAGGTTGAATTTAATCAACCATTTAATTGGCTTTATTCCGTGACCAATTTGCTTGTAATTTAGCACTTAGCAACCCTGTATTTAGGTGGAAAAATTGTAAGGGTAGTGTGTGAGAAGATATGAAGAAAAGCTCAAGAGTGTGCAAGAAAAACAGAGTCTCGCGGCTAGGGCTCGCGGGTGGATCGCGACTGGCAAGCCGCAAAAGGCAGGCACGTGAGAGGCACACTGGGAAGCTGAAGGGTCGCGCCAGCTGTCACGCTATAGGACAAAAGTTCCAGTCTGGCCAGGCTGTTACGTCGCGACTTGAATTCGCAACTTGGTCAAGCCGCGAGATCAAGTCGCCAACTTGCCCTATTTGGCAAAAACTGACGTTTTGCATTCCCTTCTCACCCTACTATATATACACCCTTATACCCATCATTTTGAGAGAGCTTCCAGAGAGAATTTTATGAGAGAAAACCCTAGAGAAAAACAAGATTGATTCATCCTCAATCTTCATCTAAAGAGACTCTACAAATTCCTTTACTCTCTTCCTCTCCATTGTCATACCCTTGAGAGGTTATTTACCAAACCCTTATCTCACCACACCCACGTCTGTGAGAAGGTCCATTTGGTGCTTTGGGAAGCAGTTTGGAAAGGAACCAATATACATTGGTTGATGCTATGGTTAAGTAGCGGAATCCGGCAAGCTAAAGAAGAAATAGGTTCGGCGTAACCTCGTTGGAGTAAGAAGCTTGGAGGGCTTAGGTACTTGGGTAGATTAGGCTTGGAGGGTCTTCTGCTGTTCATGTATCCCAACTATATTCTTTAGTGGATTTTATCACCGCTTGGAAGGCGGCGGAGAGGTTTTACGCCGAGAACTTCGGTTTCCTCTTCGATAATACATCGTGTGTTGTCCGTGTGTTTGCATCTTCCTTCCCTTTATCTTTGCCTCATATTTACTGCTGTGGATGTGTTTATATTTGGCTTAGATTGTTTATCAATTCTGTTGTGAGCTTGTTATCATGTTCCGCACATTAATTGTTTGATATAAAACTTGAATTGGTAATTTTATTATTTGGGGTCTAAACGTTCAATGGTGTTTCATACCCATATTGAACTTTCATATATTATTAATAGTTTAATAGCCCGAATTTTCAAAAAAAAAAAAAAGTTTAATAACCCTTGCTGCAAGTGTTAACTAGAAAAGGCAATCCAAAATAAAGAAAAACTAACTTAATAATTTAAAACTTTGCCCAAAAAAAGGGATAAATTAGTTTTAGACTGAGTAAGAAAAGCCCAAATTTTGAAAAATATATTGACTTCAAACCGCATCTTATACATAGTATTGCACATGTGACCGCAAAAATGAGGTGCGGTGCAGTTATGATTTTAGCTATACTTTAAACCGTACCACATCGCACCTACAGCACATATGACTGCAAAAACAAGGTGCAATGCAGTTATGGTTTTAGCTAAATCGCACCGCAAAGTGCGGTGCTAAAAATGGCCCAAAACTGCACCGCACCGCACTGTAAACACCCCTACTTGAAACAATGCGATCTCAGCTACTATAACTCACAGAAAGCCAAAGATGATGTTTGATGGGACATGCACTCAAATGAAGGTTTAGATGATTAACAAGTATAGGATCAAGATGGTCTGAAAGGAACTATATATTGGGAAAGACCTTCCATGAGAAAGGGAGAGGAAAAAGGAAGAAGAACTATTGTATCAATCAAGTTGTATTTGTAAACATTTATATTAATTTATACTCAGAATCGTCTTCTTAGTCAGTGATTTTACCCAGTCCTATGTGTTTTGTTCTTGCTGGATCATCTTCTGAACCCATATTAGCCGTTATTAAACTCACTAGGGCCTAGTTCTTGAACCCACTCTCTACAAATTTATTGTATTGGGCTCACTGCGCTATTATCCCATTCATCTTGGGCTTGGGCCGCAAATTGTGTCCATACAATAGATATAAGGAAACATGATAGAATTTCTTTTTAAACGTCATCAACGTAGAAATTATCAAATTAATGGAGATATATTCCATTTTTTGGGATAAATTTATATTAATGGAGTTATTATATAGTTTGTTAGGATTATCTAAAAATTCTTTGATTAGGTGATAATTTAGGTCTCCTTTAAGTATAGTGGTTGTATGGCACCAAACAACTAAATTGATTTTTTTAAAAAGAAATTTAATAAATTTCCTACAATTTGGTGTTATAAAATCGAAATAATTAAATCCAATTAAAAAATATAAATAAAAAATGTTGATGTGGAAAATTATGGAGAGGTTAACCAAAAGTCAAAAGTTTTGATTATATATATATATATATATATATAGATGTGAAGTGATAAAAAAAAATAGAACATTTGATATTGAGTGTATTGTAAAGTGAGGTGGTAAAATAAATAATACCACTTTTTGAGGTCCTAAAAGCTAAAAATTTTAGCATTACCACAGTGAATGTTCTAACTTCAACAAAAATAAATAAATAAATAAAATAACCAGCCTAGTATTAAAAAAACATTATTTTGTTTTTGTTTTTGTCTTTGTTAGTAAATGATTGTATCTTAATATATTTAAAAACAACAAGAGGTGGACGTCCAAAGTTTATTCATGGAGGAGCAGTGAATGTAGCAATGGGAGGCCGTGGAGATGGTGTAGCCCATACATGATCAGATGATCCGATGGTTCTCCTCAGAAATAAGCTCCTTGACTGCAGCATCAAGAGAAGGAGTAGGAGATCCGCTAAGCAGAGAAGCCTAGTAGGCTCAAAATCCTCACGTAAACCATCATGAAGTGCATAAATTTACGATAATTCCGATATTTGACAAGAACATCAATCGCTTAGAAACACAGTGAGGATCTGCAGCGAGAGTTGTTCCCACATAGTAGAATCTGAGAATAAAAATCAAAATAGACTAACCTGGCTCTTGCGCATTTGATAAAGTTTTGATTCAATGTGGAACTCTAGGCTTAAATCATTAGTACAATTATAGCGATCGGCCAGAAATTTCCAAGCAGCCTCAGCAGTCTCAAGATGAGGAAGAAGATTATGAATGGAGGAAATAGAGGTATTGATAAACCAAGACAAGATCTTACTCTGAATACTCTCCCATTCTTCTAAGCGTTCTTCATAATCATCTGTTGTAACAACAGTCTTGGAAGCATCTTCAGCAGTTGCGGCTTTGGACTTAGGGTTTGGTACTGGCTTAGGAATTGAACCAGTCACATAT
>NW_027069628.1:553355-560771 GCF_002906115.3 Quercus suber | reverse complement strand
AAAAAAAAAAAAAAAAAAAAAAAAAGCAATGCCATGCTTTTCAACAGCTAAGATTTAGTGTTTTTACCTTAACTCACCCTGCTGGACTAGTGAGGCCTTGGCGTGTCAAGTCCTAGGTCCTGTGTTCAGGTCATCACTTACCTGATATGGCGGGTAAAAAAAAAGATTCTGTTTACTTTGTTAGGTATTAGTTGGACTATATTTGTGATCTAAATGTTTGATAGTCAGAGAGGGCTTGGTGGGTGAGGTTAGGGAGGTGTAGACTGTAGGTCGTTGCAACAAAAAAAGTGACTGTTCAACACAATGTTTAGAGCAATCAGGTGAAAATCTTTACCATCAAATCCCCAGATTTCTCAGCCCTCACTTAAATATCCCTCTTACAGTCCTCTAAGAGCCAAATCTACTAAAATTCAAATCATAGCTCCCTCCACTAATTTAGGAGTAAATAACCTATACACTTGCATTGCAGGCATAACCTAACCTCACATACTAATTAAATCAATTATTTATTACTTCAAAACTCATAGATAGTTCATTGAAGCATTTCATCAAACACATAATTTGCATTCCACAAACGAAAATAGAAATAGAAAATAAAGACAAACCCAAAACAAATATTTCAATCATATAGCAATATGCAACAATACCCACAAAAAGAAATTTTGATTTTTGGGGTTATACCATCATCCTTTCCTCTCATCCTAATAATTCCAATTCTCCAACACTACCAATTATGAACGGTTAAATAAATTTTTTTTTTTTAAATCTCAAGAAAATTCCAAAACCTGCTTCAGAGGCCACGTTAGAGTTTTTGGATTGCTCATAGCTTCCTTGACGACACCAGCGACTTCTGAGTTTTGGGTTTTTGGGTTTTGATTTTGGGGAAGGAGAGAATTTTAATTTTCGAGGAAGGAGAGGGTTGCATGAAAGAATTTTAAAAAAAAAAGAGTGGAGGGCATCGGGTATTTTGGGAGAAAAAAAGAGTACCAGATTTAGGGGAAAATATATATATATATATATATTATACTGGTAGCAGTTTAGGCGGCCTGATGTTGATGAGCGACTGGCTTGCTGGTGGATGATAGTTTGACACTCCGACGATTCTCTGTCAATCTCCTTTTTTCTGTCTTTGTTCTGAGGAAGAGGATGTTTTGGTGAAAGAAAGGGTAGAGCATCGTGAAAATGAAGGCAGAGCATCGGGGGTTTTAGAAAGGTTTTATTATTATTATTATTTTTAATGTTGTGTTGACCTGAAAAATTATAGTAGCTTCAAAAGATTTTTTTTTTTTTTTAAATATTGTGCTAACATGGAAAATTGTGGGAGTTTCAAAGGTTTCGATTATATATATATATATATATAGATTATATCTCTTCCTTCAATTAAATAACTCAAATTCTCTCACTTCCTTTATTATTTTAATGAATTTTTTATATTATTTTAAATGAAATTGTAAAAAAAATAGAACATTTGATATTAGATATATTGTAAAGTGAGGTGGTAAAATAGATAAAGTAACTTTTTGAGATGTTAAAATTTAAAATTTTTAGCATCACCAATGTGAATGCTCTAACTTCAACCAAAAAAAATAAAAATAAAAATCCTAACTAGCCTAGTATTAAAAAAATGCATTATTTTGTTTTTTCTTTTTGTCTTTCTTAGTAAATGATTTCATCTTAATGTATTTAGAAATAACAATTTTATGTATTTATAATTTTTAATACTATATGGATGCCTATTTGAGGTTTTTTTTTTTTTTTTTTTTTTTTACTCTAGCCCTTGCTAACTTAAAATCTCAGTTCCATCCTTAACACATGCAAGTTTTGGCAAGGTGCCCTTGAAAGCCAAGGAAAAAAAAAACTATGTTGAGCATTGATTAATCAAAGATGGAATTAAGGGAAAGTATTCAACTGTTCACTGTTGTGGAAAAAAAAGAGAGTAGATAGTACTACTTATGTCAAACATGTTTTAATTCGAATCTAACATAATCAAAGAGAGGAATGAGAAATTACCTTCAAATTGTAGAAACAATCGCAGGTATAAATGGATATCTTACTTGATGTGTAGATCTCATCAACGTTGAAATCCACTAAAAGAACAACTTAATTCATAAACAAAATAATCCTATCACTTGCTATTAAACCCAACACACAAAAATTTACAAAATTTTTAGGATTAAAAAAAAATTAGCATAATACACGCTTGAAGATTATTTTCTTCTAGAATTCAGTATTACTATTGTTAACAATGTAAAGTGAGAGAGAAAGACTGAATAGTCTGTATATTAATGTGTGAATAAAAATGTACAATAGAGAGTCTTATATAGGCTAGGTATATGTGCAGTACAAGTAATATGAGTAAATTACAAGTATAGTATACTGGGCTAAGCCCAATGGGCTAAACTAGTCTAACCTGGTGAGTCTTGGTGAAGATATCAGCAGGTGGTCAGCAGAGGTGATGGAGAATAACTTGAAATTTCCTTTCTTGAGATGCTGGCGAGTGATTGGCAGTCGATCTCAATGTACTTGGTGTGTTCATGGAAGACATCATTATGAGCAATGTAGATAGCACTACGATTGTCACAATAAAGAAGAGTGGCAGTAGGTTATGGAGCATCCATGTCAGCCAAGAGCCAGTGAAGCTAGATAAGCTCGCAGGTGGTGTCAGCAAGGGCACGATACTTAGTCTCAGTACTAGAACGGGAACCCACATCCTACTTCTTGCTACGCCATAAGACAAGAGAAGTACCTAATAGGAAACAGAAACCTGTGATAGAGCATCGATCAATTGGATCACCAGCCCAGTCCGCATTTGAATAAGCATGAAGCTTGAGAGAAGATGAAGAGGACTAATAGAGACTATGATAAAGTGTGCCTTTGACATATCGAAGAATCCGAAGAATGACAGCATAATGGACAGAACAAGGGCATCCATGAACTTACTAACCATACCCATGGCATATGAAATATCCGGACGAGTAACAGCGAAATAGATCAGACTACCAACCAACTGACGATAGTGAGTAACATCGGATATAGGTTCACCATCCAAAGGTGTGAGCTTTGCATTGTATTCTAAGGGAGTGGAAACAGTCTTGTTGTTGGTGATACCAACTTTGGAGAGAAGATCATAAGTATATTTAGCTTGGGAAAGATAGTATCCATCAGAGGATGAGGTAAGCTCAAGCCCAAGAAAATAGCTGAGAGTGCCCAGATCTTTCATCTCAAAATGCTGACTAAGGAAGTGCTGAAGAGAGCGAATACTTGCAGAATCATCTCTAGTAATAATCAGATCATAACAGTATAAGTAGAATGGGAATAATAATGTTATCAAGGACTCTCCAGGCTTGAATCATTAGTACAATTATAGCGATCGGCTAGAAATTTCCAAGTAGCCTCAGCAGTTTCAAGACGAGGAAGAAGATTATGAATGGAGGGAATAGATGTATTGATAAACCAAGACAAGATCTTACTCTGAATACTCCCCTATTCCTCTAGGCGTTCTTCATAATCATCCACTGTAACAGCAGTCTTGGAGGCATCTTTAACAGCTGTGGCTTTGGACTTAGGGTTTGGTACTGGCTTAGGAATTGAACCAGTCACATATCTTCATAGTTTATGACCCTTGAGAAAGACAGCCATATTTTAAGACCATGCATAATAGCTAGTAGGACCATCCAACACAATAGTGCTAGGACGAATGATATCTCGTTCATTTTGTTAAGCCATAATGAAGAAAATGACCAAAAAGTGGGATTTAGAGACCTCAAATGAAGAAACGGAGCAAAATTGGAATCTACACGAAAAACTGAGTAAGATAGACCCTGTTGAAAATTTTTGACTTTGGTCAAAGTCAACAGTCAATGACTCAGTCAACGTTCAACGACTGGATGATGACGGATGTCGACGTGGCTGTGTGACATCACTCTAGGGCTAACGTGGCAGGACGCGATGCAGGGCGGGTGCGTGGAAGCATGTGATGGAGATGTTTCGGCGCGTGAGGCGTGTGTGAAAGGATGACTGCACGTGGTAGCGCGTGGAGGCGCATGCTCGTGAGGTAGAAACTTCAACCAGCGTGTGTGAGCGCTTGAGAGGTGGTTTCTGGCCGTTCTTGGTTGGGTTTTGCTCGGGATTGTCAAATTTGTCAATCTGTTCCTTAACTTTGGCGGTTTGATCAACAAGCTGACGAAGGCTTCTCAAAAAAAATCATATATAATACACTCTTATTATAGTTGAAAGTAGTTTGCACCATCCACTGACAGAAAGCTTCTCAAAAGCAAAAAACTACTATTCTCCTCATAGTAAGTCATGGACTCTAGAATCAAGATTGAATAGCAAGTGCTAGTCCCACAAATTTTTAAAAAATTAAAAAACTGTCCCATGCCTTTATACATGTTAGTAGAAGTACACTACTGAAAAGCAAGCAATGCTAATAAACAAAATATTTTCCACAACAAATTCCACAACTTTTGAGATGTTATTTATTTTCATTTTGGTTTATCATTGACATTATTTTATTGTCTACATTTACAAATTGTCAGCTCAATGATTGTGAAAAGAAAAAAAAAATGGTGACTCTAGACTAATTGTTAAAGGAAACCTTAGAGCATCTACTAATCTTTCTCTTCCTTCTCTTCACCATTTCAAATTTTGAATTTTTTTTATAATCCAAAATTTTGACTACTTAGAAGAATTAAAGAAGAAAATTGAATTTTACTTAGTTTTTTAAAAGCATTCCTGACAATGAGACATTTAAACAACTTTGTAGGCATATTGCTATATTCTTAACATTTTTATATTGATTTATTTTTTCAATTTCTTTGAAGAAATCATCAAATTATATGATTAAACTGTACGCATTCAAGTTAATTTCTCAATTTGATTATCATTAATTAACTATTTACATTGAGGGCATTTGAGTAAATTAAACTAAGTATAAAAAAATAAATTAAAGTTTACATTTGTATTAGATTGTGTGTGATAAATGACAATTGTATTAGCATATAATTGCTTATTTATTTGTTTTTAATATTGAATTGCTATTTTTTAGAATAATTTTACTTTCAATATTTTCTCTTTTAATTTTGCCCCCCCTAAATTAAAATCCTGGTTCCACCACTGGTTCTAGGTGCTGTGGGCGTGATGGCGGTGACTCGCTTTTGACAGTGACTACTGGATGAAGGCAAGGGCAACGGAAGAACACCAGAGATGTCCACAAGAACCAGAAAGTCAGAGGAAAGGCTCTGATACCATGTTAACAATATAAAGTGAGAGAGAAAGATTGAATAGTCTGTATATTAATGTGTGAATAATAATGTACAATAGAGAGCCTTATATAAGCTAGGTATATGTGCAGTACAAGTAATATGAGTAAACTACAGGTACAGTATACTGTGCTAAGCCTAATGGGCTAAACTAGTCTAACCTATACACTAACAACTATTAACCACATCGAGTTGTGCTCCACCTAATCTGAGTCAAGAGAAAAGGTTTTAACTTTTAAGAAATAGAAATAGAATTTGGACTAAACAAAAATAATTTTGTTTAAAAGTAACGATGAGTTTTAGTTTAAGTTGGACTTGCTAGAGGGATAGAGTTTCACCCCTGTTAAGTTTGAATTAAACAAAAATAATTTTATTTAAATATTGTGCTGATGTGGAAAATTGTGAGAGTTTCAAAGATTTTGGTTATATATATATATATATATATGAGATGGGTTTAAGTTATACGTAGTGTAACTCTTGTAAAATTACATCTTTTTTACACTGTATATTTCTAAAAGATCTAACGGTTAAAAAAGACACCATTAAATACTATTGTTTTTCACGTTATTACGTAATTAATACTAGCATTCTCTCTCTCCTTATTTATTGCTTTCTACTAAATAATATTTTATTCAACGCAATCTAACAAAAATATATTTTATATATATATATATATATGCTCCGTTAAACATTTTCAAACTTCCAAAGTTCCAACCTGTCAAAGACCTTGTAGCTAAATTGACACATCTTCATGCACAAAGTGCTTGGGATTTGGGAGGAAAGGATTCGAACTATGTAGTTAGTCGCATGTTGTAATTATTTCTCAAAAAAAAAAAAAAAAAAAACTTCCAAAGTTCCAACCTGTTTCAAGTAAATAAATTTCATTAAACTTTTCAATAAAATTAGGCTAGGAATTTCGGGTTTTTTTTTTTCCCCTCTCTTTCAAATCTCCTGAAATGTATTTAAAATTGTTCCAAATGGCAAAGCACAAACAAAACTGGATTTTTTTAGAAAATAACTATAAAATCCAAACAATATCATTAGTTAGGAAACGTTTCAAACATATTTGGTTAGTAACAATTCGAGTTCAAAGGAGACAATTTATGGGTTATAAAATCGAGTATACTGTACTTGAGTTCCTGTTTTGCTAGCAGCTGAGGTGGCAGCCACGTAGGCCAGAAATCGAGTTCTTTGGACTTAATTTGTAAGGCAAGAAAATGAGTTCATTGAACTCGGTTTGTAAGCCCAGAAACAAAGTTAATTGAACTCGGTTTACAAGCCCAAAAACCGAGTTCATTTGACTCGTTTTGTTTTAAAGGAAATTAACTCCAGTGTAGTCGTTTTCCTTTCGTCCACTTGTCACTCATCGCGCACTCGAAAAACAACTTCAAAACACACAAAAAACATTCAAAACTCTCCCTCTCACTCTCTCACTCTCAGTCTTTTACTCCCTCTCGCTCTCTCACTCTGATTCCCTCTCACTCCCTCTCACTCGTAGTCTCTCAGTCCCTCTCGCTCTTTCTCGCTCTCTCTCAGTCTCTCAGTCTCAGTCTCATTCGCTCTCGCTCCGTCACCGTCGCCGTCACCCCTCTCACTCCGTCGTCGTCTCTTAATCTCACTCTCATTCCCTCTCGCTCCGTCGCCGTCGCCCCTCTCGCTTCGTCGTCGTCTCTTCGTCTCCGCCTCGCTCAGTCTTTCTCCCTCAGTGGTTGGCTCCGACTACCTCATAAAAGTAAGGACTCTCTCTTTTTTCTAGGTTTATTGGCATGCTTTGATTGTACTTGATAGATTTTGGGTTTAGTGGTGGGTCTCTTATTCCATTAGAGGAAGAAGAAAGTTGAGGAGATCAGTTGTAAGGAATTAAAGGAAGAATAAAGTGGATTTGGGTTTGGATTTTTGTGGTGAGTCCTCTGGTACGGGGATAATGAGTGTTGATGATGACTGGTCATCGCAAAACATAGAGTTTTGATTTTTGAAGACACTCAAACGATAGAATTAGACAATTAGCCAATTACAATTTGTACATTGGTACAATTAGTCATTATTTTTTTTTTTTTCGAAGAGTATAAATGTTTGTTTATATGTTTTAGTTTTTTCTTTTTTTAAAGATTTTGGGATAAGCATGATCACCCCGTACTCTTTTTTTTTTTTTTTT
>NW_027069628.1:393606-553203 GCF_002906115.3 Quercus suber | reverse complement strand
ATTATATTCTTGAGCATTATCTGATCGAAAGACTTTGACGATGCGATTGAACTATGTTTTAATCATTTTATGAAATGTTTGGTAAATAGACATAAGTTTAGACCTATGGTGAAGCAGATACATCCAAGTACATCGAGAAAAATTATCCATAAATATGACAAAATATCTAGATCCCCCTTCAGTGGGAACAGGTGCAGGACCTCAAATATCAGAATGTATAAGATCAAAAGGTGCAGAAGAAAAGGAGTCACTATTATTAAAGGGCAATTTTGTTTGTTTACCAAAATGATAGGAAGTACAATCAAAATTTTGAAATTGAACTGAACCTAAATGACCTTGAGTAGCTAAAAATTGAAGACGAAATTAAGGATGGATGACTAAGACGAGCATGCCATAGATCAGGTGAGGGGGTGGCAGTAGTAGCAGTTGTAGAAACAACTTGTGAAGGAATCTTCAAGTCATGAACCTTAAACATGGGACCAACCTTACAGCCTGTCCCAAGCACTTGACCCGTTCGAGGATCCTGCACATCCACACCATGATTAGTAAATAGAAGATCTACACCTAATTTACAAAGTTGACCAACAAAAAGCAAATTGAGGGATAGCTTTGGGATATGAAAAGTGTCACTAAGGGTTAAACAAGGAGAAGTGATTGTTCCTTTATGACTAACAGGCATAGGAATTCCATTAGTAGTGTAAATGGTGATTGGATGTTCTAAGGGTGTCTTATCAGAAAATTGGGATTCGTTAGGAGTCATATGGTTACAACATGCAGTATCAAAAAACCAAGGTTGTTTACATGAGATGACAAAAAGGGCAGTGGAAGTGCGGGACAAAACCTGTTGAACAATTGCCTCAATATCAGCCGTAGTAAGTGAGGAAGCCAAAGATAAACCTGTAGGAACCGATGGATTTGAAGGACATACAATAGCTGCTCGAGGAAGAGAAGCTTTATTATGCTTTTGCACAAATTTTTACAGTTTATGACAAATTGAGATGTCATGGCCTTCGACACGATAAAACTCACATCGAGTACCATTGGAAGACTGAGAGGTGGGACGTCCAAAGTTTATTCATGGAGGAGCAGTGAATGTAGCAATGGGAGGCCGTGGAGATGGTGTAGCCCATACATGATCAGATGATCCGACGGTTCTCCTCAGAAATGAGCTCCTTGACTGCAGCATCAAGAGAAGGAGTAGGAGATCCGCCAAGCAGAGAAGCCCTAGTAGGCTCAAAATCCTCATGTAAACCCATCATGAAATGCATAAATTTACGGTGATTCCGATATTTGACAAAGAACTCAATGTCCTTAGAACACACTAGTGGAGGATCTGCAGCAGAGAGTTGTTCCCACATAGTAGAAGTCTGAGAATAAAAATCAGAAATAGACTAACCTGGCTCTTAGCGCATTTGATAAAGTTTTGATTCAATGTGGAACTCCAGGCTTGAATCATTAGTACAATTATAGCGATCGGCTAGAAATTTCCAAGTAGCCTCAGCAGTTTCAAGACGAGGAAGAAGATTATGAATGGAGGGAATAGATGTATTGATAAACCAAGACAAGATCTTACTCTGAATACTCCCCTATTCCTCTAGGCGTTCTTCATAATCATCCACTGTAACAGCAGTCTTGGAGGCATCTTTAACAGCTGTGGCTTTGGACTTAGGGTTTGGTACTGGCTTAGGAATTGAACCAGTCACATATCTTCATAGTTTATGACCCTTGAGAAAGACAGCCATATTTTGAGACCATGCATAATAGCTAGTAGGACCATCCAACACAATAGTGATAGGACGAATGATATCTCGTTCATTTTGTTAAGCCATAATGAAGAAAATGACCAAAAAGTGGGATTTAGAGACCTCAAATGAAGAAACAGAGCAAAATTGGAATCTACACGAAAAACTGAGTAAGATAGGCCTTGTTGAAAATTTTTGACTTTGGTCAAAGTCAACAGTCAATGACTCAGTCAACGTTCAACGGCTGGATGATGACGGATGTTGACATGGCTGTGTGACATCACTCTAGGGCTAACATGGCAGGACGCGATACAGGGTGGGTGTGTGGAAGCGTGTGACGAAGATGTTTCGGCGCGTGAGGCGCGTGTGAAAGGATGACTGCACGTGGTAGCGCGTGGAGGCGCATGCTCGTGAGGTAGAAACTTCAACCGGCGTGTGTGAGCGCTTGAGAGGTGGTTTCTGGCCGTTCTTGGTTGGGTTTTGCTCGGGATTGTCAAGTTTGTCAATCTGTTCCTTAACTTTGGCGGTTTGATCAACAAGCTGACGAAGGCTTCTCAAAAAAAATCATATATAATACACTCTTATTATAGTTGAAAGTAGTTTGCACCATCCACTGACAGAAAGCTTCTCAAAAGCAAAAAACTACTATTCTCCTCATAGTAAGTCATGGACTCTAGAATCAAGATTGAATAGCAAGTGCTAGTCCCACAAATTTTTAAAAAATTAAAAAACTGTCCCATGCCTTTATACATGTTAGTAGAAGTACACTACTGAAAAGCAAGCAATGCTAATAAACAAAATATTTTCCACAACAAATTCCACAACTTTTGAGATGTTATTTATTTTCATTTTGGTTTATCATTGACATTATTTTATTGTCTACATTTACAAATTGTCAGCTCAATGATTGTGAAAAGAAAAAAAAAATGGTGACTCTAGACTAATTGTTAAAGGAAACCTTAGAGCATCTACTAATCTTTCTCTTCCTTCTCTTCACCATTTCAAATTTTGAATTTTTTTTATAATCCAAAATTTGACTACTTAGAAGAATTAAAGAAGAAAATTGAATTTTACTTAGTTTTTTAAAAGCATTCCTGACAATGAGACATGTAAACAACTTTGTAGGCATATTGCTATATTCTTAACATTTTTATATTGATTTATTTTTTCAATTTCTTTGAAGAAATCATCAAATTATATGATTAAACTGTACGCATTCAAGTTAATTTCTCAATTTGATTATCATTAATAACTATTTACATTGAGGGCATTTGAGTAAATTAAACTAAGTATAAAAAATAAATTAAAGTTTACATTTGTATTAGATTGTGTTTGAAAATGACAATTGTATTAGCATATAATTGCTTATTTATTTGTTTTTAATATTGAATTGCTATTTTTTAGAATAATTTTACTTTCAATATTTCTCTTTTAATTTTGCCCCCTAAATTAAAATCCTGGTTCCGCCACTTGTTCTAGGTGCTGTGGGCGTGATGCGGTGACCGCTTTTGACAGTGACTACTGGATGAAGGCAAGGGCAGCGGAAGAACGCCAGAGATGTCACAAGAACCAGAAAGTCAGAGGAAAGGCTCTGATACCATGTTAACAATATAAAGTGAGAGAGAAAGATTGAATAGTCTGTATATTAATGTGTGAATAATAATGTACAATAGAGAGCCTTATATAAGCTAGGTATATGTGCAGTACAAGTAATATGAGTAAACTACAGGTACAGTATACTGGGCTAAGCTAATGGGCTAAACTAGTCTAACCTATACACTAACAACTATTAACCACATGGGTTGTGCTCCACCTAATCTGAGTCAAGAGAAAAGGTTTTAACTTTTAAGAAATAGAAATAGAATTTGGACTAAACAAAATAATTTTGTTTAAAAGTAACGATGAGTTTTAGTTTAAGTTGGACTTGCTAGAGGGATAGAGTTCATCCCTGTTAAGTTTGAATTAAACAAAAATAATTTTATTTAAATATTGTGCTGATGTGGAAAATTGTGAGATTCAAATTTTGGTTTATATATATATATATATATATATGAGATGGGTTTAAGTTATACGTAGTATAACTCTTGTAAAGTTACATCTTTTTTACACCGTATATTTCTAAAAGATCTAACGGTTAAAAAAGACACCATTAAATACTATTGTTTTTCACGTTATTACTAATTAATACTAGCATTCTCTCTCTCCTTATTTATTGCTTTCTACTAAAATATTTTATTCAACGCAATCTAACAAAAATATTTTATATATATATATATGCTCCGTTAAACATTTTCAAACTTCCAAAGTTCCAACCTGTCAAAGCCTTGTAGCTAAATTGACACATCTTCATGCACAAAGTGTTTGGGATTTGGGAGAAAGGATTCGAACTATGTAGTTAGTGCATATTGTAATTATTTCTCAAAAAAAAAAAAAAAAAATCCAAAGTTCCAACCTGTTTCAAGTAAATAATTTCATTAAACTTTTCAATAAAATTAGGCTAGGAATTTCATTTTTTTTTTTCCCTCTCTCTTTCAAATCTCCTGAAATGTATTTAAAATTTTTCCAAATGGCAAAAGCACAAACAAAACTGTTTTTTTTAGAAATAACTATAAAATCCAACAATATCATTAGTTAGGAAAGTTTCAAACATATTTGGTTAGTAACAATTCGAGTTCAAAGGAGACGATTTATGGGTTATAAAATCGAGTATACTGTACCTTGAGTTCCTGTTTTCGCTAGCAGCTGAGGTGGCAGCCACGTAGGCCAGAAATCGAGTTCTTTGACTTAATTGTAAGGCAAGAAAATGAGTTCATTGAACTCGTTTGTAAGCCCAGAAACAAAGTTAATTGAACTCGGTTTACAAGCCCAGAAACCGAGTTCCCCAATATGTTGTAATTTAATCACAATTATGTACTAAATATTCCCAATAATTAATCATAATATTACTAGTCATTATAGATATTTTTTCTTAAGTAGATTCATGATCTTATATAAATGTGTCCTAATATTAATTAAAAAAAAAAAAAAACTAGCAAATAATCACAATATTTACACTAACAAATAACAAAAACAAAACTTTTCCTAATATGTTCTAAATATTTTCTTAAAAAAAATTTCCCAATAATTAATCATAATATTACTAGTCATTATAGATATTTTTTCTTAAGTAGATTCATGATCTTATAAATGTGTCCAAATATAAATGTAAATGTGTCCGAAAAAAAAAACTAGCAATATACTAATAAATAAATTAATCACAATAACAAATAACAAAAACAAAACTTTTCCTAATATGTTCTAAATATTTTCTTAAAAAAAAAACTAGCAAATAATATTGTAAAAACATTACCTGAGAGTGTTTGTGTGAGATGAGTGTTTAGGAAATGAGGTACTGAGAGCTGAGTTTTTTAGGAAATGAGGTACTGAGAGCTGAGTTTCTTAAGAGTAGAGGTGAGTTTCTTAAGAAGGTGCCCCATGGTAAGGAGCAGAACAAGTCCCAGCTGGGACCCATGGCAACACGTGGAGGGATGGAGATCATTCATGAAAATCGAGTCCTCTGAACTCGATTTTCTGCTCAGTACACGTGACCGTTCAGCCTGTGGGATGAGACTGATGGTGTTGCGAGATGGATTGATGAGACTAGGAAATCAACTTCACTAGAGTCAGTTTCTATACAAAGAAACCGAGTTCACTGAAATCGATTTCCATGTATGAAAACCGAGTTCACTGAACTCGATTTCTATGTATAAGAAATGAGTCCAAAGGACTCGATTTTCTTATCTATGTCGATTCTTCATCCATCTCAGCTACGGGCAAAATAGGCAAACATGAATAGGAAAATCGATTCTTATGGACTCAAATTATTATAAACCAATATAATTTCAAACATTGCCTAACTTATGCTATTATTTGGATTTTATGGTTATTTTCTAAAAAATCCCACAAAACTCAGCCAAGTTTCCTTGCACGACTTGGCTAGCTGAAACTTGGCTGAGTTTTGTTTGTGCTTTGCCATTTATCTCTCTCTCTCTCTCTCTCTCTCTCTCTCTCTCTCTCTGTATATATATATATATATATTAAAATTTTAAAACCAGTATTGCCACTGATTCACAAACCCGCGTTTCTTTAAAAAAAAAAAAAATCACAAACCCACCCACGAGAGAGAAGGGAACTGACCCACCGCCGGTGGAGACCCAAGCCCTAGCCGCCGCCGGTGAATGCGCAATTTTGCTTTTATTTGTTTGGCTGAGTATTTTTCAAGAAGACCTGCGAGCTTGGTAGGTATTTCAAATTCAACGTTGTGATTTAGGTATTTCCATTTTCAAGAATTTTTAAAAAACTAATTCATATTATTATTTTGGTAGGTTTTGTGCCTTGTTGTTTGGTTAGGTTTATATTGTTCATAAATTTGTAGGGCAGGAGTGTGACCGTGAAGAAGTTGATGATATGGGGCCTACTACTTCATGTTCTTCCCCTGAAGAAATTAAGGAGTTGTTATATTTATTAGATTTGGCAGATTAAAAAAAAAAAAATCACAAACCCACCCACGAGAGAGAAGGGAACTGACCCACCGCCGGTGGAGACCCAAGCCCTAGCCGCCGCCGGTGAATGCGCAATTTTGCTTTTATTTGTTTGGCTGAGTATTTTTCAAGAAGACCTGCGAGCTTGGTAGGTATTTCAAATTCAACGTTGTGATTTAGGTATTTCCATTTTCAAGAATTTTTAAAAAACTAATTCATATTATTATTTTGGTAGGTTTTGTGCCTTGTTGTTTGGTTAGGTTTATATTGTTCATAAATTTGTAGGGCAGGAGTGTGACCGTGAAGAAGTTGATGATATGGGGCCTACTACTTCATGTTCTTCCCCTGAAGAAATTAAGGAGTTGTTATATTTATTAGATTTGGCAGATGATGGAGAAGTGGGGAAAAGGTTGAATCAGATGGTTCCTGTTCCTGTAAGTGTAGCATCAAAATAGTTCTAGACTTCTAGTTATGCATTTATATGAATGTTGACCTTTTTTCCATTTTTTTTTTCTCCCTCCTAGAACTTTTATGGGCATTTCAATGTTATGTTACTGCTGATATTTTGATTTTGATTTTGAATTTTTTTTAAGTAATAAGAACATATTAGAAGAGGGCATAAAGGGTGCACCATTCTTGCACACGGGAGGTACACGAGTAAACACAAAAATAATTAACTTATGAAGTTTAGTAACCCTGAAATCTAACATATTAGGAAAAGAAAAGCAATCTGTTACTGCTCTGCTAGCGTATAATGTCCGAGGAATCTGAAGCTTCATATCCAGAATTGTAGTGTCACATCCTTCAAATGTGAAAAAAAAAAATTCTTATTCTCAAAGTACAATGTTCAAAATTATGACATTTGTATCACCCCAAACAACCTCTCCAACAAGAAAACAGCTCTAAAACCAACCAAGGCATGATTTGCATAACCCTGAAAAGAAAAAAAAAAAAAAAAAGTGACCTAAGTTCTCTTCAATTGGAGCAACAAAGGAGTAAATGATTCACAATCTCATTGCCATTTTTACATATGCAATATTTGTAATATTCAAAACGTGTTGAAATTTTATGCATTTAATGCCTCATTTAATGTGAAGAATATTTGGTGTCTTATGCAGATTTTAGTTAAGCTACTGACATTTGGCTAGTGTAATATGTGTATCAATTTAGATATGCAAGTTAAGCCACTAAGGGATAATCTTCTACTGCTATATTGTATTTCTGAATTTCAATTACTGTATTGTAGAATTTTGACCCTTTGCATATTTACTAAGATTAGTATTTATTTATTTTGACCAAATGGCATCTCCTTCCCCCACAAATTAGGTTTCGAGGGTGAGGTCATAGAATCAATCCTTTATTGTTGTGTGAATTGTATTTACCTATCTCAAAAAAAAGAAAAAAAAAAAAAAGTGCACTTGTTTGGATGAATTACATGTATCAACTTTCCTCTTTCCTTTGTAGCCTTTCATGTGTGTGTTATGGGTAGGGTAGTTCAGAATCATACTCAAACAGGCTGTTTTTAGTTTTACTCTTTAAAGTCTCATGTTTGTTGCAGCATGTACCGAGAATCAATGGGGAAATACCCTCAGTTGATGAAGCAACTTTAGATCATCAAAGGCTACTGGACAGGTATTATGCGTTCTTAATATCAATCCTTTCTTCTTTTCCCTTCTTTCTTTCTCTCTCATTCATTGGAGCTTCTTGTGTCAGGTTTTGTAGATAAGATTTTCTAGTGCAACTGTTTCATTATAATATGATGCCGGAAATTGTTTTTTCCCCTTCTTTCCTCTTTAGATTGCAGTTATATGGGTTGATTGAGCAGAAAGTTCAAGGAGATGGTAATTGTCAGGTTAGCTTGTTCCGCTCATAGCATTCACTTGTAGATTGTGTGTTTTTGTGCTGTCTTATGTCTAATATTACTGAAGCCTTTCTTTGCTTTACCTTACGAAAGTAGACATGGTGAGTTATGTTTTTGAATTTCTATATATACATTTTTCAATTATTACTGGGCTTTTAACTTTTATTGTTGGGTCTTGGATAAGTGTAAGCTAATGTTTTGAGTTCCATTTTGTTTTTATTCTCATCATTTGCCTCTTTATGGATTTTTTTTTACATTTCTTTTTGTATATTGATGATTCGACTTTATTCAACAGCACTGATTACTTGAAAAAAAAAATAATTTATATCTCTAAAAAAAGATTATCTTTGTTGTCTTATAAAAGAAGCGATTTCCTTTGATATGAATGTAAATCCTGAATGTCATAAGCAGTTTGACTTTGTGATTATCTACTAAGGAAAACAACGGTTTCTCTTGAAGGTTACATGATTAAAAACCTGTGTTCATTTTTTTTGTATTAATTGCATCTTGTACTTGTTTTATGATTTTTCTTGCTGTACAAAATGCTTATAGGTTTTAAACTTGTTTCTTTTTGCATTCATAAGAATTCCAGTTTACACTTCTATGAAAGTTTTAGACTAAAGTACACTTTTGGCCCTTAAATTTTGGCGTTGTTTTCATTTTGGCCCTTAATATAGTTCTGAATTAGCATGACTGTAAATGATACAAGTATATGACATTTTGTTTACTGATTATTGTTTTAAATTTGTTGTCTTTTTTATTTGTCTAACTATGCCTTTAAGGGGGTTGGTGATTGATTAACAATTCACTTCTATGATCATGAACTCCCACAGTGATTTATAACCTAAATTTGACCTATAACATTTTAGAACAATGCACGTTTACCGAAAGATAGTGCTTGGGATTTTGCATAGGCCTATTATATAGACTATAATTTAGTTTACGCCTATCATAGTAAATGCTGACTACTTATCTATTGTGGTGCTTGATTACTCTCATGATGTCTCATTAGTTCCATATTTATTCCAGTTCCGTGCTCTATCGGTTCAATTTTATGGAACACCTGAGCACCACATATTTGTCAGAGAGCAAGTTATAAATCAGGTTGGTCATCTAGCACGGTAACATGTTCCTTTTAAACCATGAGTTCAAATTTATTGGGTGTGGTTATTGTTGTGATGTTTATGTGTGGCATATTTTGAATGATCAGCTTAAGACATACCCGGATATATATAAGGGATATGTTCCCATGGCTTATGGTGACTATTTGGAGAAGATGTCCAAGTATTTTTCTACTCTTTTTAGTTTACTTAATTATTTTTTTTTTAGGGTATATTTTGACCTCGCTTCTGCTATCATTTGGATGAAAATAGGAGTGGTGAATGGGGTGATCATGTCACTTTGCAGGCTGCTGCAGACTCGGTATGCTTTAGTGATTTCACATTCTTGTAGTTATGATGGATTTGTATGATTCTTTTCTTTTATTTCTTCCTTCTTATTTTTTTCTTAAAAATGTTTTTCTGTGTAAATCTTACAATTAATTTAGCTTGCATCATTTACTTTTCATCTGTCAATCTCTTTTCCAAACTAATATTACAAAGTGGTATTAAATAGCTTAGAGGTCAACATTGGCCTTTTTCCTGTGTAATGCTTCTGTGCTTATAAGTTATAATGACTATTTTTATGGGTGAAATGGTTTGTGGAAGGCATTACAACATAAATTATGAGTCATTAAACCCAAGGGTTAGCACAATTGGTTAGGGACCATGCCTCATGAAGCAGAGACATTAATCCTAAAACCTCATCTCCATTTTGTATGAGTCATGAGTCTTAAGCTCCATAATTTATTTTAAACATCTTTGGGGAAGGGCAGGGGGATGCAGGATTGGAGGAGTTCAATCCCTGTTCTGATTGGCTGTGAGACTAAAACGTAATTGTAGCTCAGGATGCTGTATCCCATTGCTGCATATGAGAATATCACCTCTGATGGGTGACTGAATTCTTTCTGGACTTTATTTGATGACATTGCACTTAGGTCTGCTGTGAAGGACAATGTACCTTATAGGCACATTGTAAATGTTAGATACTATTTTCAATTTGTCCATTCCCTACAAATTCTACATATAGTTTGCTGATGTGAAATCATGTACTGCCTATTTTTAATTCCATTAAATCTTGAACGCATCAAGTGTCCGTGGGCTTAAACTTGTTTTTGGACGCAGAGCTCACTTTTTGGGCATTTATTCTTCTTTCTAATGTGTTCGGTGATCTACTTGCAGTATGGTGTTAAAATATTTGTCATAACCTCTTTCAAGGACACCTGCTACATTGAGATTCTTCCTAATGTTGAGAGGTCGAAGCGAGGTACTCTTTATGGAGTTGTGATCTCCCAACTACAAACATTAGAAACTAGGAATAAATCTATATTGGTGCATTGTTTTAACCATAATTTGCTTCAGAAGATGCTTCATCAAGTGGTGATGTATTTGAAGTTCAAAATAAGGTAGAGCATGTCACTTAGTTGAGAAGGGTGTTTGCTGGACGCATGTGCATGTTTTAAGGCATCACTTAGCCGTAGACCATTTTTGGAATTAATTTGCAACCCATTAAAAGGGTTTTTTTTTTTTTTTTTTTTATGGAAGTTTTTATTTCTCTTTTTTTTTTTTTTTCCCATTAAAATGAATTTAAATGGTTATTAGCTATGATTTCTAAATTGCTAACAACCACCCCCCCCCCCTCATTAAAAAAAAAAGGAAAAAAAAAAAGCAAGCTTGGGACAACTGTCTTGGTGCACCGGGTGGTTGGGTCCATGGGTTTCCTTTGGTATTAAAGGTAAAACTAAGTTTTTATGGGCATCTTCCTTGATTGGTCCTTGTGTGTGTGAATTGCCTCCCCCAACTAAATTTTTTGCTCTTACTGGGATTTATGTTCTCAAAGACCTGTGCCTTGTACTTGTGCACTTGCATTGTTCATTCATGTGCTCCTTACTTTTATGTGCAGCCATTTTGGTTGATAAAGAAAGATATTTCCTCCACTTATATTGTGTAAAAGAATGCAAATCAAAAAGGACTGATGTGTTCAGGCTCCATTTATCAAAATGAAGTCATTTCTGGAGAGATTTTTTTTTTTTTTTTTTTTAACTCATTAAATACTTAACCTAGGCTCATATCATGCTAGATAAGCCTGTTTCTAATAAACCTTTCCAATCAAGTCAAAGGGATACTGTAAAAAGAAGCTGGTGTGTCAATATAGTTGTCATCATTTGAATTGATGGTATATCATGTTTTCATAACAGAAAATTATACCCAATGCTGCAAATTGATTCTTAGTTTGATGGACTTGCCATGGTTTAACTTCTTTGTCCTGATTAATCAATTCTTGGGTTTAAGTTCATGCCCAAGGATTTTTCTGAGTGGTTTTCTTGTTCTTCATTGTTCCATTTTTATATTAGTTTTAGCTTAGCTTAACATTCCCAAATGCTCAAAAGAACAAAGAATGTCACTTTCTTGCTTAGCCTTTTTTGTTCCTCATAATGTGCAATGAAATGAAGATAATCCAGTCTTCTCTTTTTTGCAGTAATTTGTTTGAGCTTTTGGGCAGAGGTGCACTACAACCCAATATATCCTGAGGAGGGAGGTAAAAATCCACATCTTTTATTACTGGGTATTATCCAATCCATAGATACTATAATCAGGAAATTGAAATATTGAAATTGTTATTCTATGGGATGCAAGTTGGTATATGCTACTAAATCAAAGAGATTAATCCCTACTATTAGGTCCTGCTGGTCCATATTCTAAAAAAGTCTGGGGTTTAATTGGGGAAGCTACAACATTTTAGAGGGCCAAACATAGGATACAATTACAGTGCCACCACATCCCCACATGTAGCAAATTCCTGCATTACTTCAACTACTTTAATGCTCCCGCTTGGTCACAAGCTCATGTTACCAAGCTCGGCATAAAAAGATAAAGGTTGAAAGTAGTAGTTGGTGCCACCTAATAAAATTCTAGTTAAGTATTCATGTCAAAACTATCACCAAATGAAATATCACTAGAAAACTTTTAGATTTCCATATGTGTATCTTTGCCACGAGAAAACTTTTAGTTTTCCATCTCAGATACTGTACATTTCAGGGCTCTCTCTCGCTGAATGAAATATCACATATGAGAGGACAATGGTTCTTTTATGGATACCTTTTTGAAGAAGAAAATGATTTCAAGACAAATGAATTGCATGGGTAGAAAATTCTAAAGAAACTGGAGTACGTTTTGGCAGCATATATTCATACAAGAAGCTTAAAGTATTCTGAAACTCCCTTCACAAGTCTCCTACACTGCTGTATAGATGACTTTAGATAAATCTATACCCCATCAAATGATGATATTTGATTTTTTCTTCTTTTTTAATATTTGTTCCACTTTCTAGGCTTCTAAGTTCTAAGCATGCTGCTGTTAAGTTTCCTACAAAAGGAGGATACGGGAGAAAAAGAAAGATAAATAGACTTGTATATATCTAGACAAGCATAGTTAATGCATCCAACAATGTGGAGGCTTATATCAGGCTTAGTTTTAACAAGGTGTTGAATTTATCTTATTCTAGATGGCTGTGGGTAGAATTCACTGAAATATATAGAATTCAAGTTGATCTATACCCTAAAGCTTTGTTAAGTTGTCCGAGCATTTGATCTTTACACAGGATTATTTTGGACGTGGTTAGTGGATTGATTGTTTGGTACTCGTGTGGTTGGGTTTAGTTGGTGCCATCAAGATTATATTCAGATCATATCATCAGAATAAGCCATTTTTTCTATATTGCATTCAAAAATTGGTAATGCTTTGCTTTGTATATGTTGTGGTTTTAATCCAGATGAGCTGCCAGCATCTGTGGTTAAGAAGAAGAAAAGAAGGTGGATGTCGAGAAATAAGCATTTGGAATCACTGGATCAAGACTGAATGGTAATGATAGACATTGCTCTGTCGTGTTCTAACAAACAACTTTTTCCTCATCTGCTTCTGAAAGACTTTTCCTGCTCTCTTATAGCATTTTTCACTGGATTCCTTTGAGAGTGGATTCTAAGAAAGGTACCAAAGGCGTGAGTACTGCTATGCTTAGCCTCACTTGTACATCTCCTTTGATGCAAATCTAGACCGCATTCTTTTCAAAAATTACTTTTCTATGTAAAACTCTCCTTTCAGCTCAGTGTTTTTTTTTGGAACTGTTCCAACTTGTGTACAAGTAATCAGAGCTTGTGTGTGCCGTCACTGTCAGAGGTGTCAGGAAATTGAGATCCAGGTTGAGATTAGAAGTTAACTTTTTAAATTTTTCCCTCAAACCTTGGATCAAGAAAGTTTTTAAACTTAGAAAGTTATAAAGTTTTTTGATCCAAGGATTAAGGGAAAATGTTAACTTTTTAAAACTCTTAATCTTACCCTTTGAAAGAATTTGCATCCTGTGCACAGTGGATCTCAATCTTGGTTGAATGGGATTTGAACCATTAGACGTCTCTGTTAGAAACACCAAGAAGTGCCACTTGAACTACAAAGTTCTTTCCTTAACCTTTCTATGAATGTGCTTCTTGGGTTTACCCCCACCCCCCTTGAATAACTTTCTTCTTGGTATTAACCAAAATTTCGATAGAATGTTGACACTTTTTTTATTTTTATCTTTTTGTACAAGATAGAATTTTTACTTTAACATAATCTAAGTGTATATTGTATGAAACTCTCTCCTGGAGACTTGATACAACCAAAAATGTTACATGCTCCGGCAGCTCATCATCATTTTATTTATTCATAAAATTTTATATTGGGTTTGTGTGAAATAATTGATGGTTGCATGGATAGTCTAAAATGATGAAATTTTAATAGTTATAATTCCATCTTTTGAAATCCAATCAATTATTAATTATTTGGATAAAAATGTACCTAAGAAGAAAATCCCATTCATCCTTAAGTTTTTGACCAATCAATAATTTAATGTTAATCATTGCTTGGTCCACCTCGTTTTCTTTTTTGCATTACCCGAATCTAAAAAGCTCCAACCCTCATTTTTTTTCCCTCATCTCCACACAACCTCTAATAAAATTCTAGAAGTATTCATGTTAAAAGTATCACCAAATGAAATATCACTAGAAAACTTTTAGATTTCCATATGTGTATCTTTGCCACGAGAAAACTTTTAGTTTTCCATCTTAGATACTATACATTTCAGGGCTCTCTCTCGCTGAATGAAATATCACATAGGAGAGGACAATGGTTCTTTTATGGATACCTTTTTGAAGAAGAAAATGATTTCAAGACAAATGAATTGCATGGGTAGAAAATTCTAAAGAAACTGGAGTCACCGTTTTGGCAGCATATATTCATACAAGAAGCTTAAAGTATTCTGAAACTCCCTTCACAAGTCTCCTACGCTGCTGTATAGATGACTTTAGATAGATCTATACCCCATCAAATGATGATATTTGATTTTTTTGTTCTTTTTTAATATTTGTTCCACTTTCTAGGCTTCTAAGTTCTAAGTATGCTGCTGTTAAGTTTCCTACAAAAGGAGGATACAGGAGAAAGAGAAAGATAAATAGACTTGTATATCTATAGACAAGCATAGTTAATGCATCCAACAATGTGGAGGCTTATATCAGGCTTAGTTTTAACAAGGTGTTGAATTTACCTTATTCTAGGTGGCCCTGGGTAGAATTCACTGAAATATATAGAATTCAAGTTGATCTATACCCTAAAGCTTTGTTAAGTTGTCCGAGCATTTGATTTTACACAGGATTATTTTAGACTTGGTTAGTGGATTGATTGTTTGGTACTCGTGTGGTTGGGTTTAGTTGGTGCCATCAAGATTATATTCAGATCATTTCATCAGAATAAGCTATTTTTTCTATATTGCATTCAAAAATTGGTAATGCTTTGCTTTGTATATGTCGTGGTTTCAATCCAGATGATGCCGGCATCTGTGGTTAAGAAGAAGAAATGAAGGTGGATGTCGAGAAATAGGCATTTGGAGTCACTGGCATTTCTTTCCTCATCTTCCCCCCCCCACAAAAAACACACACACACACACACACACAAACCCTAATATTTTATCCAAATAAGTAAAGTTGGAAAATTCAAATCAAACGCAGACTTGTGTATTTTGGACTGAAAATTCGTTTGATTCACAGAATCAAAAACAATTTTAAAAAATAACTCAAAATTACTTGATTCTTAGAATAAGAAAACAGGATTTTCCGTTTAAGAAGTGTACACCTTTTTTTTAGATGAAAGTGTACACTCTCTTGTTTGTTTGTTTATTTATTTTTTGGGAATGTTAAGATTTCATTTAGCGTACTCCTTTTCTTTTCACTCTTTTGCCTTCATCTTGTTCTTGCAATTTTGTCATCATTTAGAAATTCAGGATTGCGCCTCTGCCCCACTGTGAAGCAGCAAGTTCTTCTCTTAAGGGTTTAATTGTGTTTTGAAAAGAAATAAATTTGTTTCGGTTGAAAAATGAAAATAGATGCCAAACTGTTTGCAAAGTTGCGTTTTGAATATTAAGATTTCAGTGATATTTGATGCAACTCATATGCCAAGACTTGATTTCATGGATTCAAATAAACAAAGAATCAAATTATATTCGATTACTTTCTCAAAAATTTATATTGGATTAAGAAACTTGCAGTGAGTTCCTACCAAAAAAAGAAGAAGCTTGCAGTGCATTTCACTACAAAATTTTGGCTTTTGTAGGCTCCTAGGACAAGATTTTGGCTTTTTAGGGTCCAAGATAGATTAAAAAGTGGAAGGTGAAGAAATTGCAAAGGTGATTGCCCCCTTTGTTCCTAAATAAGGTTGATTTAATTTTCGTGCTTGGCTTTACGAGTTCAAGTAGGCAAGGGGTCTGATAGATAGGGAATGCCAATTTGGTTTTCAATGAGTCGTCTTTTTGCATTTAAACCCCACGTCAACCTATCCCTTTATTTTGTCAGTAATATTTCTTATATAAATTATTTTACACAGTTTTACACAATAGCCCAAAATTTGTGTTGTAGGAGTGTTTTGTAGTGTAGTTTAAAAATTGTTGTTTGTAGTTTTTTGAAATGTGTAAGTGAAAAAAATGTGTGAAAATGTAATTTAAAATGTAAAAATGTGAGTTTGAACTTACCCACCAAACAGACAGGGTAGATTGACATTTAATACCTGTTGGGGGATATAAAGGTAAAAACTCAAAAATATGAGGCATGGCGTAGCAGAGCATACATGGGACACCAGTTTTTAAGGCTGAGTTCATGCCACGTTAGCAGCAGTCAGAGAAGCCCTATACTACGCAAAGAACAAGGGATTGCAAATAGTAGTGATCCTCATCAGAAACAAAAAAAACAAGTATGATAAAGACATAATAAGTCAGGCTGTCAAAACACCATGGATTTGCTCTATCTTAATAGAGCAAGAATGCCTTTTTTTCATTAAGGTACCAGAATGCCTATGACAAAGAGCAGATCTCTCAGCACAAGCTTTTAAATCAATCAAGGGGAGAATCCACAAATAGGGAGTGACAGCTAATCATCAAGGTGGATAGCTGCAGGAACAGAAGAACTAGGAGGTGTGGACATGCTTATGAAGCCAAAAATCTAGGAGGAGATATAATTTTTGTAGGAGGCATAAACAAAAAAAACAAGTATGATAAAGACATAATAAGTCAGGCTGTCAAAACACCATGGATTTGCTCTATCTTAATAGAGCAAGAATGCCTTTTTTTCATTAAGGTACCAGAATGCCTATGACAAAGAGCAGATCTCTCAGCACAAGCTTTTAAATCAATCAAGGGGAGAATCCACAAATAGGGAGTGACAGCTAATCATCAAGGTGGATAGCTGCAGGAACAGAAGAACTAGGAGGTGTGGACATGCTTATGAAGCCAAAAATCTAGGAGGAGATATAATTTTTGTAGGAGGCAGCAGTAGCGGTGCTAAAAAAACCCCATAATGGCAGTCCAGGAAGCGTTGATGGAGGCTGTATGGAAGGGGAGAGAGCTTGGTTACCACAACATCATCATTCTCAATGGAAAAAGGAGGTTGGAGCAAGTTTACAATGCTAAAAGAAAACCCAACTGGCAGGAAAAAAAACAATGATTGTAGACCTACATAATCTTACTCAACATGGAATGAACTTCATCACCATTTTTGTTCCAAAAGTTATCTTGCCAAAAGTTTATAAATTGGCTTCGATAGCCGCTAAAAGGCCTATCCATTGTTACTGGGTACACCCAGCAGTTTTGTAATGATCTTCTTGTCTTGTATTTCTCTGTACTGGATTCTAGTTTTTCTATGTTAACATGAGTATATAAAAAATGGAAGATTTGGATTACTAGAGTAGAAGGACTTCTTTTTGCATGTTTAGTAGTCATTATAAGATTTTAAGTTAAGCTGTAAATCAGAGATGAACAAACATCAAAGGCTTTTGTGAGTTATTTTGGTTATGATATGTAACTCAACTTTCTCTACGCCATCAGTATGTATATTCTCCCCTAAGAGCATTGCCATCAGGTGTGCTAAATGCCAAATATTTGGCATTTGGCTCACCAGACACCAAAAATCCTCTCTCATGAGGTGTGCCAAATGCCAAAACATTTGGCATATATGAACACTTCCGTTCTAAAAATGCAACGGTACGGCCAGAAATGGCATTTTCAAAAATTATTTTTTTAATAATTTTCTCTCTCCTCTCTGGCATTTTATCTCCTTTTTTTTCTCTCTCTCTCTCTCTCGTCAGACTCCCTCACTTTTCTCTCAGCCCTTCTCTCTCCTCTCTCTCTCACTTTTCTCTCAACTCACCTTATCCACTTGCCAGCAGCTCACCTTCTCCACTCACCAAGTAGCCCGCCTCCACCGACGCTGCTCGCCTCCGCCGATGCCGCTCCAAGCAACCTGCTTCCGCTGAAATTTGCCCGATCTCACTAAGATCCGATTCCCCTTATTTGTTTGGATTGTTTATGGTTGATTTTGGGGGTTGGATCTGTCCACCAACGCTGCTCGCCTCCGCCGATGCCGCTCGCATCCGCCGATGCCACTCGCCAAGCAACTTGCTTCGCCTCCGCCTTTACCTAAATCACATTTTCACAGTTTCCACAAAGCCCAAAATTAGTGGTTGTAGTCTTGTAGATTGACATTTAATACCTGTGGGGAATAAAGGTAAAACCAAAAAATGAGGCATGGCATGCAGAGCATACATGGGACACCAGTTTTTAAGGCTGAGTTCATGCCACATTAGCAGCAGTCAGAGAAGCCCTATACTACAGCAAAGAACAAGGGATTTCAAACTAGTAGTGATCCTATCAGAAACAAAAAAACAAGTATGCTAAAGACTAATAAGTCAGGCTGTCAAAACACCATGGATTTGCTCTATCTTAATAGAGAAGAATGCCTTTTTTCATTAAGGTACCAGAATGCCTATGAAAACAGTCCAGCACAAGCTTTTAAATCAATCAAGGGGAGAATCCACAAATAGGGAGTGACAGCTAATCATCAAGGTGGATAGCTGCAGGAACAGAAGAACTAGGAGGTGTGGACATGTTTTTNGCCAAGCAACTTGCTTCGCCTCCGCCGATGCCGCTCCAAGCAACCTGCCTATCCACACCTCGCCGATCTTCTCTCTCTCTCTCTCTCTCTCTCTCTCTCTCTCTTCTCTCTCTCTCTCTCTCTCTCTTGGTGGTTGTGGCAGTATTTCTAATGGTGGTTGGTTGTGGGTATTGTTGGTGGTTGGCTGATTATGGTTGAAGGTGGTGGTTGATCGGGTGTATGAAGCCAAAAATCTAGGAGAAGATATAATTTTTGTAGGAGGCAGCAGTAGCGGTGCTAAAAACCCCCATAATGGCGGTCCAGGAAGCTTTGATGGAGGCTGTATGGAAGGCGAGAGAGCTTGGTTACCACAACATCATCATTCTCAATGGAAAAAGAAGGTTGGAACAAGTTTAAAATGCTAAAAGAAAACCCAACTGGCAGGAAAAAAACAATGATTGTAGACCTACATAATCTTACTCAACATGGAATGAACTTCATCACCATTTTTGTTCCAAAAGTTATCTTGTCAAAAGTTTATAAATTGGCTTCGATAGATGCTAAAAGACCTATCCATTGTTACTGGGTACACCCAGCAGTTTTGTAATGATCTTATTGTCTTGTATATCTCTGTACTGGATTCTAGTTTTTCTGTGTTAACATGAGTATATAAAAAATGGAAGATTTGGATTACTAGAGTAGAAGGACTTGTTTTTGCATGTTTAGTAGTTATTATAAGATTCTAAGTTAAGTTGTAAATCAGAGATGAACAAACATCAAAGGATTTTGTGAGTTATTTTGGTTATGATATGTAACTCAACTTTCTCTATGCCATCAATATATATATTCTCCCCTAAGAGCAGTTGCATCGGTCTATGTAACATAGAAAAAATTTCATATTTTGGTAGTCCTATATTTACACAATTATTGTACCTTTGTATTTCATTATTTTAAACTTTTTTTCTCTCACCTCTTGCTCTCATTAGACTCTCTTTTTGGCCATAAAAGATGTTTGTCTTTAAACTCTAAAATCCACTCAGAAAGCGCAAATATTATTGTATTTAGCATTAATATTGATTTTCTTTCCAAGGTTAATTGAAGTTTTTGTCATTAGCATTGTAGTTCAATTCATTGGCTCCTCTAGTGCTTTCAATGGAGGCATTCAATATTCAAATCCTTCAACCTTATTGTAACTACCAAATTATCAAAAATAAAGAATAAAAAGAAGAAGAAAGATAGAAGTTTCTTAGCTTCCATCCATGTATATTAACCCTAGAATTATCACCATTATCAATATGCAATCCAATTTCACAGTAATTAGCGCTAAACCGGAACTTAAAATTGTTAAAAGTCAATTTCAGTACTCTTTGTTGTAATCTTTGTCCAAAGGTTCTTCCTCAATCTTCTTCACTGATTGTATTAAGGCTATCTGTTTAATTGGTGGAAAATTCCAAATCAAATTTTGCAAACAATTCAAAATCAAATGGCGGCAACACTAGCTCTACCCTTGAAACCACACACTCTTTTGAACTTATTCATATTTTCAGAGATAGTTTCTGCCTTGTAAGAAAAGGCCGAGAAACCAAAAGACGAAGCAGGAACCACGCCCTTGTCACTTGCACCATAAGTAGTGGAAACCACACCATTGCACGTGGCAGCAATAATGGATGGCTCAGCCTTGCTTAAGAGTTAAAAGCCACTCTACGGTCTCCCTGGGGCGGTGGCACTTGTTGACTTCAAAAAAAAAAAACTGTATATAAAAAAATAATTGGCAAAACTACAATGTTGGTCCCTCTAGTTTACTCTATGTGCGCAATTAGTCTCTCAAGTTTCAAGGGAGCACAATTAGCTCCTCAAGTTTTAAAATTGAGTTGCATTAGTCCTTTTACTAACTGCGTTAGTGGTGTTAATTATGTGACTTAGCTTTTTTTTTTTTTTTTTTTTTTATGATGTGGCATTTTTTATTAAAAATTTTACTAACTGCGTTAGTGGTGTTAATTATGTGACTTAGCTTTTTTTTTTTTTTTTTTTTTTATGATGTGGCATTTTTTATTAAAAATTACAAAATAAGTCACACGTAAGGAATTCACAAATCAATTCCAAACTAGTCGCTAACCTGTATTATGCATGGAAATCTACCTATTTGTCAAGTAGACTAAAATACTTTAATAAAATCTTAAATTGATTAAGATATTAAAACTTCTAAAATACCAAAAAATATTAAAGAATCAGATGATTCACTATTTAAAAATTATTAAAACAAAACAAAATATATATAACTAAACAATAGAGAAATATAAAAGAAAGATTGGTTACATTCAAAAGAATAATTTCAATTATTGCAAACTTTTTTATCTTGTAAAAAACAGCTAAAGAGAGTTTGGTGGTTCATGTACAAAAATTACATTTTTAAAAAAAACATGAAAAACCATAATTTACTATTTTAACAAAGTAGAGGAGAAGGAAATGATATAAGAGGAGTTCATACCTCTACTTAGCTTTAAAAAAAATATATTGAGGTTTGCATTACTTTATAGTGTTCATGATTAACCCGTGCGGTGTACGTGATAGTTAAATAAAAAATTGTAAGTATTTATTTTGCTTAAAGGTTTATGACTTGACTTTAAAAAAAAAATGTATAACTTGAAAATGAATGAAAATAAGCAATTTTGTATTCAACATAATGGCTTAGAAAAATTCTTTTTCTTTCATATCACTGGTTCCACATAACTCATTCTAGCGTTTAAAAATTATTGAAACAAAACAAAAATATATATTATATATTATATATATAACTAAACAATAGAGAAATATAAAAGAAAGATAGGTTACATTCAAAAGAATAATTTCAATTATTGCAAACTTTTTTATATTATAAAAAACGGCTAAAGAGAGTTTGGTGGTTCATGTACGAAAATTAACTTTTAAAAAATACATGAAAAACCATAAAATAAAATTTTTTTTTTTAACAAAGTAGAGGAGAAGGAAATAATATAAGAGGAGTTCATACCTCTACTTGGCTTTAAAAAAATATATATTGAGGTTTGCATTACTGTATAGTGTTCATGATTAACCCTTGCGGTGCACGGGATAGTTAAATAAAAAATTATAAGTATTTACTTTGTTTAAAGGTCTATGACTTGACTTAAAAAAATGTATAACTTGAAAATGAATGAAAATAAGTAATTTTGTGTTCAACATAATGGCTTAGAAAAATTCTTTTTCTTTCATATCACTGGTTCCACATAACACATTCTGGCGTGGGTTATTCTATGATGATGACTTCACACAATACTCAACTGCAATTAAATCTACTATCCACCACCAACCTAATCTATGTTATCTTAATAGTAGATCTACAAATTGCATTCTCATATCCTCCATCATCTTCAAAAAAATAAAATAAAATAACTGGCGAAATTATAATATTGACTCCTCAAGTTCGCTCTATGTGTGCAATTGGTCTCTCAGGTTTCAAGGGAGCACAATTAATCCCTTAAGTTTTAAAAATGAGTTGTATTAGTCATTTTACTAACTGTGTTAGTAGTAACTGTGTTAGTAGTATGACTTATATGGCAAACGAAACAATGACTTAGCATTTTTTTTAATGATGCGACATTTTTTATTAAAAATTACAAAATAAATTTACACTGTAAGAAACTAGTATTGCCACTGATTCACAAACCCACGGTTCTAAAAAAAATCACAAACCCACCCACGAGAGAGAAGGGAACTGACCCACCGCCAGTGGTGACCCAAGCCCTAGCCGCCGCCGGTGACAAGATTGACCTACTGTTTGATGTTTCTAGACCGTTGCTACAGTGGCTGGTCATCTAGATTACTGTTTGATGTTTCTGTATGGGACATAAGAAAGCTATCATCACCGATTGCAATTCTCAAGGGTAACTTGGGCAAAGAAAAAAAATTTGTGGGTTTTTTTTTTTTAAATAAAAAGATGCACAATTTTGCTTGTATTTGTTTGGCTGAGTATTTTTCAAGAAGACCTGCGAGCTTGGTAGGTATTTCAAATTCAACGTTGTGAATTAGGAATTTTGGTTTATTATAAATGAATTTATTCATTGTCTAGCTATTTTGCTGCTTTGTCGGTTATTTGAATTTTCAATAACTAGTTTGTCCAGGTCATGATAACGGGCTGCACTTAGACCGTGTGTATTCCATAAGCAAGTCCGCCACGCCACTTACATGAGGACAAGCCATTGAAGTACCAGAGTGTATATTGAACTCAGTCCTTCGAGTATCGGAGTCTAATCCGGTCGGGCCAATTGTGTCGATCCACCCAGTTAGTATGTTCTCACCAGCCGCAATCATGTCGGGTTTGAGAATATTGTTAGGATTAGTGCCCTTAAATCCTATTGTATGATGCTATGTATGATATTAAGTTTGACATTGTGTATGACATTATGTATGACTTAATATTGTGTGTAATGAATTTGTTTTTATTATTATTTGAAATAATGGTAACATGAATATTAGGACATTATCATTTAGTCCATGAGATTCATAGTATGTGATTTATGTGAAAAGTCACAGAAGATATAAATCACAAGTTTTTTGTAAACTCAGAATTATAATTCGTAGTCAGTGATGAAATTGGGCATTTCATCTGCGAAAACTATAACATATCAACCACGATGATTTGTCTTAATCATGGAAGTGGAGATTTCTGGTTGATGTGTTAATATGTGTTAAGAGTTAAAACATATTGAACTGGACTGCTGTGAGATTTATTATTTTCCTAAAGACTGTCATATGAATAATAAATCTCACGACTTGTATTTGCATGAACTCTTAATCCTGAGAGAATAACGGACCTAATCATGAGGTGTAGGTTGCTTTGATATATCAGGAGTGAGATCTATGGTAATGGTCAAAACCTCAGTATGTTGGGCAGCCACATTTAGTGTTGATGGAACATGTATTCTCGAGATCGAATTCATAGTCTCTTAACGGAGATATAAAGTATTCCATTGAGATAAGTTTAATGAGTTTGTTATTCAGAGAGTTAGGCTTAACCACTTTAGTAAGATTAAAGTATATATTTATGGAATTGGATTTCATAAATATATAATGAATAACATTAAAGGATTAAACTAGAGAGAGAGAGAGAGAGAGAGAGAGAGAGAGAGAGAGAGAGAGAGAGAGAGAGAGAGAGAGAGGCTTGTATGTTCTTTGTTCTACAATGGGAAGATTGGAAAAAAAGATTAAAGGTTAGGATGAGTAAAAGAAGTAAGGTTAATTCAAAAATGGCCTTAGCAGTGGTACAAAGATGGAACTTAAACAATTACAAAGTGTTTTCTCTACTTTCTCCTTATCTTTCTCTCTTTCTCTATCTCTTTTCTGAAAACTCTCATCCTCATCTTTTGTGGGCTAGAGGTATCCCTTTTATTCCCCTTTCTCCCCTCTTTCTGGCTGTGTATATTTTCTGGCTGGCTGTTAGAGGAAGCTAGTCCCATCAGACACCTCTTTTGCCACTCTTTGATCATAAAGGAAGACTTTTAAGGTCTTTCTACTACTCAGGTTAGTCATTCATTATTTAATGTCACTGACATTAGGTAAGAACATCTAATTAATGCGGAGGTGACTACTACTTTAGGCTTTACATCTTTCTTATCATGTCCTCGGCAAGGATTTTGGGCTGAGATCTCATCCTTGGCAACTCCATCAAATTCTTCCTTAGCTAGGGGGTTCCCGGACCACCTCCATAGATAGCTCGGGTCATTCTACTCTTCCTCGGACTTGGACTTACGATGTTGAGACTTGGGCCCAACCTTTCATCTCTAAGATGCTTTTCCAATAGTCTTTCTTTAACTTACAATCCACGTGGTGGTGACAAACCCCCACAGTACACTTTATAAAATACTAATTATTTCTCTCTCTTTATGCAAGACAAACATAAAGAGACCTCAACAATTTTTTTTCTCTGTAAGAATTAAAAAAAAAACAGTAAGAATCAAAGAAAACATGCACTTTAAGTTATTAATAAAATATAACTCTAATTAAATTCAATTATCACAAGTTTCAAAAAATTAATAAGAATTTCATTTTTTATTTTACAAATGTTGTAATCTTTGGTTTTTTTAATAAGTTGGTTCTATATGGCGTGCATTTGTCTTCTAACTTGAAATAATTTATGTTATTTCATTTTCGTTATCTATTTTTTTAATTAGTACTTGGTTATATTATTTATATACTTCTAAAATAATGTATATATGATTCTTGGTTAAAGTATATGACGAGTAGTGTAAAATGGTCATCCATAAAATAACTATCATTACTAAAGATGATAGTCATTACTAAGGACGACTGTCGTTCTAAAGATGATCGTCATTACTAAGACGACCATTATTACTAAGGACGATCGTAAGCACACATTAATGCTTAGATATAAATTCCTCACTTAAATGGCATAAGTGTAACAGACGTACAGACTTTCCAGCCACTAGCTCATAGCTATTACAACTATCTCAAGCTGACCATTACACATCCGTTACAGGACATTAAATGAGGAAGTTAAATCGCTACTGAATGAGCCATTTAACCCTCCAGCTCAACCATAATTGATGGATAGTGATAAAATGCTCGTCCATATTGCAAATCGTCCATATTAATGACGAGTAAAAGTATGGACGAGTGTAAGCACATTAGTTCCAAACAACATTTAATGTCCAAATGATAAATGAGTGGAGTCGTTACTGCCGTCCAATTATGCACATTTAATGGCCGTTACAGACGTTAAAGGGCTGAGGATAAATGGTCATTATTAGGCCATAAATCCTCTAGCTATGGTACAATGTTAGAGAGGTTAGTAGATTGAGCATTTACTCACACAAAGGCTATATAAAGCCAGGAGAGACAAGTAAGTGAGGCATGTGAACGCACACACAAATTACTCTACAGATTATAGATTTCTAAAGAGTTTAAGCTAATTTAAGCATTGGAGAGTCCTTGGTAGGCCCCAAATTGGTGTCATTATCTACTTAGTGCTTTCTTTGGTACAAGATCTCTAGGTCGTCCATCGTACTAACGAGGCAAAATCATGCTTCATCAGTATGCATTCTTTTTTTCTTCTTTTAGATAAGGTAGTATTTCAAACTATGACGTTTGTTCTATGATAATTGTTTTTTATCATCGTGCTAGGATTATTTGATACGTATACAATTTTTGGAGAGGAAAAATATAAATATTGATGATGCCAAAATTGTTCGTTGTTGTGATCGTCTAGATAGGATGTTGCTCAAGGTCGTCACATGACCTGCATGAGAACAATAAGAGAATTTCCACTCGAAAGGCCACTGGTGTGGTGCTGGCCACTGAGCCTCTGATGGCAAAGTCAAATGATAGAAGAATAGTGGTAATGATAAGAGCTCTGATTTTGCTATATGTGTATAAAAATGAATTCGTATCTCTCTTTTGGATTTGAGGCCCTGTATATATACAGGGCTTTCCCTTCTAGCCGTTAGTGGCATTTAATGGTGTCTTGAATGTCCTTCTGTAACGCTTTTAGATGAATTTAACGAGGTAGATTTGATATCTTCTCCAACGGCCTTCTTTCCTGCATTCAGTGGTGAGTAACGACATTCCATTTAATATGGGCTTATTGGTGCTTTCCCTTGTCTAGTGTAGACTTATCTGGACGAAGGGATTTATTGGGTTCATCAAATATTATAGGGTAGGGAAATAGAATTTTGGTTGTTTCTAATGAAACATTTGATATGTAATAAGAACAAAAGACAACAAAGGGATAAAGTTTGGATTTGACTTAGGAAATCCTGACCTCTATGAACCTTTTGGATTTGATTGAGGAAATATTGGCCTATGGAAACCAATTAGAATCCAATTTGATTAAATTTACTTGAAATCTTTATTCAATTTTATTGCTACAACTTAACAATCAAAAAATAAGGACTCCACTACATTTACAATCCAAAAACAATGAATTGTTGACAAAGGACAACCACACTATTTCAATAGAACAATCAAACAACAATAGAATCAAGACTAAACCCTAAGAGTCAGCACTTAAGGGTTGCTTATAGTCAACACCAAGCAAACTGGAGTCGACACCAGTGTAAAAAGAAACGCAATAATTTTATAATTCTCAAAACTGTCTTACAATAATCTGAAAAATGCTTAAATATCTAACAATATAATGCATAGAGAAACCCTAATTATTAAATGCTCAAGCTTGCTTAATCTCAAGCCCAATTACTAACAGACTTCATCCATAAGGCTACAAGTTAGGCCATCTTCTTTTTACTCTTCCTCCCATACATGCATATAATTGGGGGCTTGTACCTTTTATCCACACCAACTCCCCTCGAGTGAGAGGAACTCAACCTCGTCAAGTGGAAATCTGAAGAACTCTGATAGTACTCAAGCAAGTCAGGGTCCAGTCGATGTAGCTCATCTCGAGTAATCCATGTGCAATTAGAATCTGGTCACCCTTGCCACTAAACTAGGAAACGGTGAGCTTCTTTATCGCTTGTAGAAACAATCTGTTCATCTAAAATAGCATCAATAGGTTCTTTATGTGCATAGGGCAGATTTAAGAGTAAAGGGGTAGGGATAGGGGCATCAATAGGATTAAGCAAATGCTCATCAAAAGGGGTATCAGGAATAACTATGGGGCTTTTATAAGGAACCAGATCCTCTATATTAAAGGAGAAGTTAATACCATAATCATGAGGAAGCTCAATGACATATGCATTTGGGCCCATTCGTTTCAATACCTTGAATAGTCCAGCACTATGAGCTTGCAATTTCTTAACGGTCCCAGAAGGAAATCGTTCAGGTTGAATATGAATCATGACATAATCCCCTACCTGAAACTCTGCATGACGCCGATGAGTGTCAACATGAATTTTATATTGAGAATTACTTACTTGATTTTTTTTGTGAATCTCATTATGCAAATCATGAATATGTCATGCAAATGCCATAGCAGATTAGACATTCTAACATATGGGGACATAGGCAAAAGATCTAAAAGCTTCCTAGGTGTATACCCATGCACAACCTCAAAAGGACTAGCGCCTATAGACCTATTGACAGAGCTATTATATGCAAGTTGGGCTGTAGGAAGAATTGAATCCCAATTTCAATTGACTTCACCCACTAGACACCGAAAGAGGTTGCCCAGACTACGATTAACCACCTCAGTTTAACCATCAGTTTGAGGATGAAATGCAATGAAAAATTTCAATTTGGTGCCTATTAAATGCCACAAAGTCTTCCAAAAATAACTCATGAAGCGAACATCCCTATCAGATACTATGGTTTTGGGAAGATCATAAAGTTTGACAATCTCATCAAGTAGTAGAGCTTTGCAATCTTAGAAGCATCAGAGGTCTTAGAACATGGTAGGAAATGAGCCATCTTAAAAAAGCGATCAACAACTACTAGAATAGAATCATGCTTCCTAAAGGTACGAGGCACACTTAACACAAAGTCCATACTCACATCCTGCCATGGGCGATTTGGCACAGGTAGAGGCATGTACAGGCCAGTGTTTTGCTTGCAATGTTTGGCTAGTTGACATGCACGACACTAACCAACTATCTTGGCAACGCCCCTCTTAAGACCAGGCCAATAGAATTGACGTTCCACTTCCTCAATTGTTTTGTCTTGGCTAAAATGACCTGCAAGGCCTCCCGCATGTATCTCCCAAACTAGGAAATCTCTTATTGAAGATCGAGGGATATATAACTTGTTGGTTTGAACAAGTAACCATCTTGAAGGGTATAATCATCCAGGATTGGCCGTTGGGCATTACTTAGGCTAGTGTAGAGCTCCCTAAAATCTGGGCATGCCTCATAGTCATCCTTGAGTCGTTCAAACCCATTAACCTTAACACTTATAACTGATAGCAAAGACACCCTTCGACTTAGTGCATCAACAACCTTATTCTTAACTCCCGCCCTATGTTTCACCACAAAGTAGTAGCGTTGCAGAAATTCAACCAAATTACCATGCCTAAAATTCAGCTTCTTTTGAGAATGGAGATAGCGCAAAGCTTCATGATCAAAGTAGATAACAAATTCTTGAGACAACAGGTAATGACGCCAATACCAAAGAGCTCGAATAATGACATAAAATTCTTTGTCATATGTTGAGTACTTTTGCTTAGCATCATTCAATTTCTCACTAAAATAAGCAATTGGGTGGAGCTCTTGACTAAGTACTCCCCCAATACCAATACTTGAGGCATCACATTTCACTTCAAAAGGTTTGGTAAAATCAGGGAGACACATGACAGGTGCCTCAGTCATCTTTTGTTTTACCTTATTGAAAGCCTTAATAGCAGCTTTTGTCTAAATAAACTCCCCTTGTTTCATGCAGTCAGTGATGGGGGACATAATGGTACTAAACCCTTTGATGAATCGGTGATAAAAGGAAGCGAACCCATGAAAGTTTCGAATTTCATTGATATTTTTGGGCTTGGGCCAATCCACAATCGCTTGAACCTTTTGAAGGTCGACAGAAACTCCCTCAGAGGATACTATAAAACCTAGGAAGATGACTTTATTGGTAAAGAAAGAGCACTTCTTGAGGTTGCCATATAAACTCTCCTCTTAAAGGTAGTAAAAACTTAAGTTAGGTGGTCTAAGTGTTGCTCCTTAGATTTGCTATAGATGAGGATATCATCAAAGTACACAACCAAAAATTTCCCCATAAAATGCTTAAGCACTTGAGTCATCACTCTCATAAAGGTACTAGGAGCATTGGACAATCCAAAAGGCATGACCATCCACTCATATAAACCATCTTTCATCTCGAAGGTAGTTTTCCACTCATCACAATGACGAACCCTAACTTAATGATAGCCACTTTTCAAGTCTATCTTGGAGAAGATTGTTGCTCTAGCCATCATATCCAACATGTTATCCAACTGAGGGATAAGAAAACGATATTTCACAGTGATCTTGTTAATGGCACGACTATCAACACACATCCTCCAAGTTCCATCTTTCTTTGGAGTTAAGAGTGCAGGGACTGCACAAGGATTCATGCTTTCACGAACAAAACCCTTTCTAAGTAGTTCTTCTACTTGCCTTTGCAACTCAGCATGCTCTGCAGGGCTCATCCTATAGTAAGGCAAGTTTGGTAGGGTCGCTCCGAGCACAAAATCTATGGCATGTTGTATGTCACACATGGGCAGTAAATGATCGGGGAGTTCCTCAGGGAAAACATCCTTAAATTCCTGGAGCACTGACTTCACTTCTTCAAGCTCCTTACGAGTCTTTCCATGAAGTTCCCTAGCAACTAAGACAAAACACAACAGATTCTTAAACTGCTACCCTTTCAAATGCCTTTGGGCTTATGATGTTCAGGCCTTTCACCTTTGGTACTTCTGTCTTCTTGCTCATGTTGATTGACTTGGATTTCAAAGGATTGAGCACAATTTTCTTACCTTCAAACGCAAATGAGCAAGAATTGGATCGCCTATGAAGGGTGACATCTAAATCATAAAGCCAAGGTCTACCTAAGATATCATAAAACCAAGGTCTACCTAAGATAATATGCCCTATATCCATGGGAATTACGTCACACCATATTTCAGCCTTGTAGGTGAGGAATTGAAGTGGGACAACACATCTTTCTTTTATGGCTATGTAAGAAGTATCCACCTAAGAAACTTTATATGGGTTAGGGTGTGGGATTAATTTCAAGCCTAGATAGGAAACAACATTAGAGGACCCCACATTAATGCAACTCCCACTATCTATAATAACCTTGCAAGTTTTGTCCCCACACCTAGTGTAAGTTTGGAATATGGCACTCCTTCGCCAATCATCAGTGTCCCTTTATTCTGCCAAAGAACACCTTACCACATTTACTCTAAGGACACCAAAGACGTCCTTGAAATCATCAACCTGGGGATAGATGACTCTAATGCATGCGAGGTAGCCAGGATCATCTTCCCATTTTTCCTCAACATCTTGGATTTCTTCAACATTTGGATCATACACTAACTCCTCAACATCTTCTACCTTTTCATCATCCTCTTAAATGACAAGGGTTCTAGAGGGACATCTAGTTGCGATATATCCAACCTTATTGCATTGGAAGCATTAGAGGCGAAAGCCAAATCTTGAAGGCTCATTGACCACACCTTTTCCCTTATCCTCTTTTTCTATTAGGGTGTTATTAGGGTTAACCTTAAGGGGTAAGGCAAGTCTAAATTTGCTACCAAAAGGTTGAGGATTGGTAGGAACACTCCGGAGCTCAGAACGTCGCCAAAAGATAGATTTGAATGCTAATTCACAATTCCTAGCAAGGTCATATACTTCTCCTAAGGTAGTGACTTCTCGGGTGATAATCTTGCCTAGTATGTTAGCATTTAAACCTTTCTTGAGCCGATTGAGTGTGACAACCTCTTTCTCGACTATTTGAATTCGCCTATTGAATTCCTTGAATTTCTTTATATATTCAGCCACAGTAGTAGTGCCTTGCTTTAGGCGATCCCATTCCTCAAGGAGGGAGCTCCTATAAGTTGGAGGAAAATAATTCCTTGAGAGTGCATCCTTCATCTCAAGCCAATCAGTAATGAAGGGCTCACGTCGTTGCTTAAGGGTGTCCTTAAGGTCCTCCCAGAAAAGGTAGGCTTTTCCAATTAACTTCATCCTGGCATACCTCACTTTCTTATTCTCAACCCAATGGTAATAGTCAAAGAATTTCTCCATCTAACATAACCAATCAGTGAAAACGCATGGGTCTAGGCAGCCATCAAAGGTGGGTGCTTCTATCTTTTCCTTGGATATCCTATCATCATAATCCTTAGGGCCATTGTGATTATAGCAATCATGTTTAAAGTTTGGAGCCCTATTAAAGTAACCGTGGTTATTTTGCCTAAGCATGTTATCTCCTTCATGGTTAATAGTCTCTCTTTGAGATGCTTCAACTCGCTCTACCCTTTCCAGTAAAGCATGGACACTTTTTGCTAGGTCTTCTATGGTTTGCTCTCAGGAGGACCTAGGCTCGGAAGTGGATTGATGTTCAGGGTTTGACATGATGCGACCACTATGTAGATGCATGCAACACTATATTTATGAATGCAATTGAGATTCCCAAAAATTCAAATAACCAGTTCTCAATATAAAATCAAGGTCAAGCAAGAGCACATGTAGAGACTATATCAAAGAATCAAAAGGAATAAATTGCAATAAAGTAGTGACAGTGTTCACAATATTGAGAGATAGCCCAAATAAAATTCAAATTCCAATAAGCTCCACAATTAATAATGAGAATCAGATATTTCAAAGAAATTGGGTTGTCTTTTTTTTTTTGGAATTTTAGAATGGGTACTGAAAGAAAGCACAAATAATAAAATAACTAACTTGAGCACAAAATGGGTAGGCCAGTGAAGTATAGTGGGATATGCACATAAAAAATATAAAGATAAAATTTTTCAATGAGACAAAATTGAACCCACCAAAAAGAGAGTAAGAATTGTACCCTGGTCAGTGGCCAACTTATTGCACTAGATAGTCACAAGCTTGGCTCCTTAAGTGAGTGGATCTTACTTGGACAAAATGGACCTGTGGAGAACAATTTAAGGGCTCAATACATGCATTGGGTTGTCACAGTGATAAGACTTTCCTTCTTTTACTTCCCTTTTATTTATTTATTTTTTTTTTGCAAAATAATAAAATACACTGTGCGATGGGCTTAAGAAATGACAGACTTTAAAAGAAATTCAAACAACAGACTCTAAAAGAAAATCAAACCATAGACTTAAAAAAAAAATAAAAAAACCACAGAACCTAAAAGAGACAACAAAATCTCTAAATTGAAAAAAAAAAAAAAAAATTGCTCGCGATGGACTTGCGATGCTAGGGATTGACAATTGTGGCAGCGCGAAGACGGGGAAGACAGTGGGGGCATGAAGCATGGAGGAGTGTCGGCTACTTGACTCGGGCCTTGGCATCGGCGGTGGTTGATGTCCTCAATAGCGGTGGTTGATGTCCTCAACAACGGTGGTCGAGGGTGATAATGGGTTTCGGCGGTTGGTGGCTGTTGGGTTTTGCGGCGATGAGTGTCGATTTGTGGGTTTCGATGGCTGGTGGTTGATGGGTCTTGCGTGGGTCACCTTTTCTCTTTATTATTTTTTTTTTTTTTTTTTTGGGTTCGTAGTTTGTGGGTTCTGTGATCAGAGGCAGGCATAGCTGATGGTCACCGGCTTGGGAAGGGTTGTTGGCTTCTTTGTTGCCTTGGGGGTGAATAATTCATATGGCCAAAGGGGGTATATATGGACTGCAGGGGCTGGTTTGGGCTTGTTCAAGATCTCATGAGGCAAAAACTTGAAAGGTACTGTCATATTTGGTTGGCTTGCTCTTTTGATGGTTTTGCTTTCAAGTGGTTGTCTACGATTGTGTTGTATGGACCGAAAGTCTACTCTGATACCAAAATTAACGTAGGACAACCACACTATTTCAATAGAACAATCAAACAACAATAGAATTAGAAATGACAAAACGGGCGGGTTGGGTCGAGTTCAAGATTGGTCAATCGGGTCGCGGGTAAAAAACATGTCATTTTAATCGGGTTAAAAATGGGTTCGAGTCAATTGGGTTGCGGGTCAGGTCGGGTTGACCCGTATTTTTCACATGAATTTTATTTTATTTTAAGAAAACAACATGTATTTGCCATTTAGAAAGTCATGCAACAAATTACTTGATGTAAAATGCATTAGTTTGAATTCACCACTTATATCAAGAATGAATTACACTTATTAATACTTATTCAATAATTTTAAAATTATATAAATCCTAACATTGCTATCTAAAACAAAATAACACAAAGATAAATAAAACAAATACACAAGTTTTATTAATACACAATATCAACATCCCAAAATATAAAACAAAATTACAAATGACTTATTGGATAATTCATTTGATAAAAAATAAAAACATATAAGAAATTTACAATCTTGAAAATTAATTTTATAATCTATTGTCAATTGTGGTTGACACTCTATTTCAATTTGAGATATATATTAAAGTTTGGTTGTTTACTTATTTGTACATGGTCTCTTTTATGAATATTATATCATTGTTAAGCAACACACACTCTAGGAAATATCATAATTTATTTTGAAAAGTCGTTTATTTTAAACATAAATTGTTAAAAAATAGGTCTAAGCATTCATAATTTATGTTAATTTGATACTTTGACTTCACTATTTTCACACTTGTGAATGTTTTTCACACATGTTTATTATTTTAAATCTATGTTTTTAACTGTATTGTAACCAGATTATCTTGGCATGTACTTTGCTATTTGATATCTAAAAATCTTTACTCATTACAGAATGCTCAATCATTCATCTTTCAATTAATTTGCATACAGTTATTTAAATGTCTCAATTGTTTCCTTAAAACTCACAACAAACAGTTAAACCAATATTTTCTTAATTTTATTTATTTATTTTTTACCCAAAAAAAAGTTTTAAAAAATGGTTCGGATTCGGGTCGGGTCAGGTTGACCCTCAAAAAACACGGGTCGGGTTATGGGTCAACCCGTTTTTGTTTTAGGTCAAAAAAATCGGGTTCGGGTCAGGTATTTTTCAGGTCGGGTCAGCAAATTCTAATCTGTTTTGCCATATCTAAATAGAATCAAGACTAAATTCTAGGAGTCAGCACCTAAGGGTTGCTTGGAGTTAGCAGGCACCAGTGTAAAAAGAAACACAATAATTTTATAATTCTAAAAACTGTCTTACAATAATTAGAAAAAGTGCTTAAATAGCTAACAATAAAATGTATAAAGAAACCTTAATTATTAAATGCTCGAGCTTGCTTAATCTCAAGCCCGATTACTAGCAGACTTCATTCATAAGGCCACATGTTGGGCTGTCTTCTTTTTGTTTTTCCTCTCATACATGCGTATAATTGAGAGCTTGTACCTTGAGTTCGCACCAACTGTCCACAACGTAAATACCAAATTCTAACATTACAAGAAATAAAAGATGATAACAACAATATCAAATAGCAAATTCTAATGTTAATGAAACTATAGTAAATAAAATAAATTACTAATGGAACCTATTATTTCTCACATCACTTAGTTGTTTGCTCCTACTATTTCTCAACATCCCAACTCTTCCAGTATTACCCGTATGGACACCAATTAAGCAAACACACATCACCTTTATAGAAAACAACACTTCTACAATTACTCTAATGGATCCATAATTAAAAATACAGGTACGTATCATTATCAATTGAGCTAAGACGGGTGGTATTTCAAATTAGATCTTTTATTCAAAGAAAAACAACTTTACTAATTAGGGTAACAGAAAGCCGAATAGTCGTGTACACACACACACTGTTAAGAAAATGAAAAATGCATACCGGAACTGTCACATTCGCATCTTCATTTTCTTCACAAGATTCTCTCTTTCGCATCTCCATATCGATAATGCTAGAAGCGAAACGACGTCGCGCCCCAGTGATACCAGAAAAAACAGAAAGTAAAAAACAAAACCCAAAAAAAAAGAAAAAAACACAGTCGCTTCGGAAAACAGAAAAGAAAAGTGAAAGCACAAAAAACAAAACACTAGCAAAGCAAATTCACCAATTCCCAAAGGCAAAGAAAAAGATACTTCTTCTCTCTTCCCCCAAGTAAACTCTTAACAAAATGATAATCTAGGGTTTCCAATTCCAGAACCAGGTAAGAGTCTCTCTCTCCCTCTCTCCAAAAACCCATTTCTGCAAAGTTCTAATCTTCACTCTATTGTTAAAACCCATACCCAGATTTTATTTTCTGTTGTATTTTTTTTATTTGTTTTAAGAATGTAATTTGTGAAGTGGTCTGCTTTAAATGTCTTCTGTTTTTTTTTTTTAATAATTTCTATTGTAAAGGTTTACTTTAAATTATGACTGTTCTGTTGTAGTGTGTAGAATGATAAAAACCTAGTACATCTCAAGTTGTTGGTCTGAATTTTATGTACTGCTGCTTTGGTTGACTGAATTTTACTCATTGTGTAAGTGTTTGCTGAGCATCACTACTACATTACCAAGAAATGAATGAGCTATGCAAAAAGTTTGACTTTTTGATAAGTATGTTTTGGTCCAAGGGGAGAGGGAAAGGGAGATTCGTACTAGTGACCTTTGCTTCATTAGGGTTGCTTAGTAGCCTGTTGTGATTCGGCTTGGGGTTGCTCTTTTGGGAGGCTTTTCGTATGAAACAACCCCAAATCATTTTCTAGTATCAATTTTCTTTTATCCTTCTGAACTAGTTAAGCTTGGCGTTTTCATCAGTCATTGCCATTGTAACCTCTTGATTAATTTTCTGTGGCTTATAATTGAATCTTAGACTTTTCATGGACCCAAGTTATGTTGCATTATTGGATTCAAAGCTCAGATTGTGTTGTACATTTTTTGTGTAGACTAAGAATAAAAGAAAATTTAGTTGCCTTACTGCTTGAGAAGGTCTAAGTCTCATTGATCTTCTACCCCGTAAAACTGACCCCTCTCTATTTTTAAACATTTATATGGAAACCCAAAAGGAAAAAAATTTGCTTGTGTGGGTATAGGAGATATTATGCTCTACCCATGCATAATTTTTTGATTTTCATTTCAAAGAAACCAGGACAGTCATTTGTAAGATTAAAGATTCCTAAGAGTAGATGCATCCTTTGCTAAGAGTGTTGTAGCTCAACTGGTTGACATCTTCTGTTGTTTCCAAAGGAAATATCTATGGTTCAAATCCCCCCTCTCCCAATTATTAAAAATAAAAAATAAAAAAATGGTGACCTCTCTTCACCAAAGGTTTGTCTACTTGCATAATTAACAAAAATAATTTGTATAGAAACTGCATTGCTAGATCAAACGTTAAATTTTTTTATGGTTGTAGATCAAACACATCTCTTTTTCATTTTCTTATATGCCTGAAACATCCCACAAAGGGGTATACAAACCTGCTAGGAAGGTTTGGTTGTGTAAATGTTATGATTTCATGCATGCCCTAATGGTATCATGTATGCTGAATCCTTGGATTAAATTGATAGAAAATTGACTTCTGGAGACAAACTCTGATGACCTGATTTGCTCAAATGAATTTTTCCCCCCTCTTGATAGATTTTAAAAAGAATTGTCTGTGGTAGTATTGTACAAGTTGTGTTGTGGGATGAGGCTTTGTTGAGTTTGAGTTGACTTTGGTAATTCAATGTCTTGGAGCTATACTAATGTTCTGTTTTATAATATTTTGCATAACAATAACAGATTTCCATGTGATAATTGTGCTTTGAATTAGATGGATTCCAAAAGGAATGGCATTAAAGTTGATTTTGAGCCTGACCCTGCTACTTGGACAGCCACAGAAGAGAAAATTTTCATTCAACTAATGGTTAAAGAGGTTCAGAAAGGGAATAGATCCACAACAACATTTTTGAGGAAAGGTTGGAAAAATATAGAGCAAGAGTTCCATGAGAGAACTAGTAAGAGGTACAACAAAACTCAATTTAGAAATAAGTTTAATCAACTGAGGACTCGTTATCATGATTTCAGTAAGTTGTTGCAAGAACCTGGGTTTAGTTGGGACCCTGTGCTCAATACTGTCACTGCTGCGGAGGGCGTATGGGAATCATATATTAAGGTGATATATATTTTCATTTGAAATTGAATGCATTTTTGTTTCCTGGCATATGCTAGATAAGCTATGTTATTTTTCAATGTAGGTGAACAGAAAGGCCAAGAGATTTAGGAAAAAAGGATGCCCTATGTTTAATGAGTTAGTGGTCATATTTAATGACTCAACATTGAAGTACAAAGACGTTTTTCCATTAGCCCAGTATCCCATGGTTAATGAAGACAACTTGGATTTAGAAGATTCATCAACAAATGCCACTCCATCTGCTTTCCCCTGCAACAGTAGTGAGGGTAAAGGTTATCCTTCACAAAATACACGAAGACGGCAACGATCTCCCACTCCTACAAGCCATGTTGGAGGGAAGAGGGAGGCAAGGATGGTGGAGATGGGTGAAGCTTTAAAGGAATGGACTGAAGTTACGAGGGCAATGACCCCTACAACCTCTACCTTGAACAAAACTGACACGTCAGCCCTTTCTAGTGCCTTCTCAATTACTAATTGTGTCAAGTGTCTAGAATCTATTGAAGGTTTGGATGGGGCTACCTACTTAAAGGCAATCAAGATGTTCAAGGATGTGGACTGGAGGGAAATGTTTATGGCAATGTCTTCTGAGAGAAGACTGATTTGGCTGGCAAGCTTGGAGTGATCTCGTTCGATTGATCTGATGTTTGAGACATCTTTGTGCCATTTTCATTTTGTTATCAGAAGAAGGTGCTACAAGGAAACATAATTGTGTTGTTTAGGGGCCTGCTTGATTTCTGCTGGTTTTCCCAGACAACGATGGTTCCTTTGATAGGACATGTTTGATACATTAGATTACATGTATATAATTTTCATACTGAGCTCCCCGTTTTAACTATTCTGTTTAAAACTTAATTGCTAATCTTAATTGCAAACTGTAGCATACTCCAAGTAAGGTTGCATCAAAGAAATATATATAAAGTCATATCCAATGTACAAACTCCCAATTTTGGAATATTTGAAAGGGATGATTGGTAGGCAAACTTATTCCTAAAGTTTTTTTGTTTTGTTTTGTTTTTTTTTTTTTTTTGGAAAGGCTAAAAAAAAAAAAAAAAAAAAAAAAATTGCTCGCGATGGACTTGCGATGCTAGGGATTGACAATTGTGGCAGCGCGAAGACGGGGAAGACAGTGGGGGCATGAAGCATGGAGGAGTGTCGGCTACTTGACTCGGGCCTTGGCATCGGTGGTGGTTGATGTCCTCAATAGCGGTGGTTGATGTCCTCAACGACGGTGGTCGAGGGTGATAATGGGTTTCGGCGGTTGGTGGCTGTTGGGTTTTGCAGCGATGAGTGTTGATTTATGGGTTTCGGCGGCTGGTGGTTGATGGGTCTTGCGTAGGTCACCTTTTCTCTTTATTATTTTTTTTTTTTTTTGGGTTCGTAGTTTGTGGGTTCTGTGATCAGAGGCAGGCATAGCTGATGGTCACCGGCTTGGGAAGGGTTGTTGGCTTCTTTGTTGCCTTGGGGGTGAAAAATTCATATGGCCAAAGGGGGTATATATGGACTGCAGGGGCTGGTTTGGGCTTGTTCAAGATCTCATGAGGCAAAAACTTGAAAGGTACTGTCATATTTGGTTGGCTTGCTCTTTTGATGGTTTTACTTTCAAGTGGTTGTCTACGATTGTGTTGTATGGACCGAAAGTCTACTCTGATACCAAAATTGACGTAGGACAACCACACTATTTCAATAGAACAATCAAACAACAATAGAATTAGAAATGACAAAACGGGTGGGTTGGGTCGAGTTCGAGTTGAGTCAATCGGGTCGCGGGTAAAAAACATGTCATTTTAATCGGGTTAAAAATGGGTTCGGGTCAATTGGGTTGCGGGTCAGGTCGGGTTGACCCGTATTTTTCACATGAATTTTATTTTATTTTAAGAAAACAACATGTATTTGCCATTTAGAAAGTCATGCAACAAATTACTTGATGTAAAATGCATTAGTTTGAATTCACCACTTATATCAAGAATGAATTACACTTATTAATACTTATTCAATAATTTTAAAATTATACAAATCCTAACATTGCTATCTAAAACAAAATAACACAAAGATAAATAAAACAAATACACAAGTTTTATTAATACACAATATCAACATCCCAAAATATAAAACAAAATTACAAATGACTTATTAGATAATTCATTTGATAAAAAATAAAAACATATAAGAAATTTACAATCTTGAAAATTAATTTTATAATCTATTGTCAATTGTGGTTGACACTCTATTTCAATTTGAGATATATATTAAAGTTTGGTTGTTTACTTATTTGTACATGGTCTCTTTTATGAATATTATATCATTGTTAAGCAACACACACTCTAGGAAATATCATAATTTATTTTGAAAAGTCGTTTATTTTAAACATAAATTGTTAAAAAATAGGTCTAAGCATTCATAATTTATGTTAATTTGATACTTTGACTTCACTATTTTCACACTTGTGAATGTTTCTCACACATGTTTATTATTTTAAATCTATATTTTTAACTGTATTGTAACCAGATTATCTTGGCATGTACTTTGCTATTTGATATCTAAAAATCTTTACTCATTACAGAATGCTCAATCATTCATCTTTCAATTAATTTGCATACAGTTATTTAAATGTCTCAATTGTTTCCTTAAAACTCACAACAAACAGTTAAACCAATATTTTCTTAATTTTATTTATTTATTTTTTACCCAAAAAAAAGTTTTAAAAAATGGTTCGGATTCGGGTCGGGTCAGGTTGACCCTCAAAAAACACGGGTCGGGTTATGGGTCAACCCGTTTTTGTTTTAGGTCAAAAAAATCGGGTTCGGGTCAGGTATTTTTAGGTCGGGTCAGCAAATTCTAATATGTTTTGCCATATCTAAATAGAATCAAGACTAAATTCTAGGAGTCAGCACCTAAGGGTTGCTTGGAGTTAGCAGGCACCAGTGTAAAAAGAAACACAATAATTTTATAATTCTAAAAACTGTCTTACAATAATTAGAAAAAGTGCTTAAATAGCTAACAATAAAATGTATAAAAAAACCTTAATTATTAAATGCTCGAGCTTGCTTAATCTCAAGCCCGATTACTAACAGACTTCATTCATAAGGCCACATGTTGGGCTGTCTTCTTTTTGCTTTTCCTCTCATACATGCGTATAATTGAGAGCTTGTACCTTGAGTTCGCACCAACTGTCCACAACGTAAATACCAAATTCTAACATTACAAGAAATAAAAGATGATAACAACAATATCAAATAGCAAATTCTAATGTTAATGAAACTATAGTAAATAAAATAAATTACTAATGGAACCTATTATTTATCACATCACTTAGTTGTTTGCTCCTACTACTTCTCAACATCCCAACTCTTCCAGTATTACCCGTATGGACACCAATTAAGCAAACACACATCACCTTTATAGAAAACAACACTTCTACAATTACTCTAATGGATCCATAATTCCAAATACAGGTACGTATCATTATCAATTGAGCTAAGACGGGTGGTATTTCAAATTAGATCTTTTATTCAAAGAAAAACAACTTTACTAATTAGGGTAACAGAAAGCCGAATAGTCGTGTACACACACACACTGTTAAGAAAATGAAAAATGCATACCGGAACTGTCACATTCGCATCTTCATTTTCTTCACAAGATTCTCTCTTTCGCATCTCCATATCGATAATGCTAGAAGCGAAACGACGTCGCGCCCCAGTGATACCAGAAAAAACAGAAAGTAAAAAACAAAACCCAAAAAAAAAGAAAAAAACACAGTCGCTTCGGAAAACAGAAAAGAAAAGTGAAAGCACAAAAAACAAAACACTAGCAAAGCAAATTCACCAATTCCCAAAGGCAAAGAAAAAGATACTTCTTCTCTCTTCCCCCAAGTAAACTCTTAACAAAATGATAATCTAGGGTTTCCAATTCCAGAACCAGGTAAGAGTCTCTCTCTCCCTCTCTCCAAAAACCCATTTCTGCAAAGTTCTAATCTTCACTCTATTGTTAAAACCCATACCCAGATTTTATTTTCTGTTGTATTTTTTTTATTTGTTTTAAGAATGTAATTTGTGAAGTGGTCTGCTTTAAATGTCTTCTGTTTTTTTTTTTTAATAATTTCTATTGTAAAAGTTTACTTTAAATTATGACTGTTCTGTTGTAGTGTGTAGAATGATAAAAACCTAGTACATCTCAAGTTGTTGGTCTGAATTTTATGTACTGCTGCTTTGGTTGACTGAATTTTACTCATTGTGTAAGTGTTTGCTGAGCATCACTACTACATTACCAAGAAATGAATGAGCTATGCAAAAAGTTTGACTTTTTGATAAGTATGTTTTGGTCCAAGGGGAGAGGGAAAGGGAGATTCGTACTAGTGACCTTTGCTTCATTAGGGTTGCTTAGTAGCCTGTTGTGATTCGGCTTGGGGTTGCTCTTTTGGGAGGCTTTTCGTATGAAACAACCCCAAATCATTTTCTAGTATCAATTTTCTTTTATCCTTCTGAACTAGTTAAGCTTGGCGTTTTCATCAGTCATTGCCATTGTAACCTCTTGATTAATTTTCTGTGGCTTATAATTGAATCTTAGACTTTTCATGGACCCAAGTTATGTTGCATTATTGGATTCAAAGCTCAGATTGTGTTGTACATTTTTTGTGTAGACTAAGAATAAAAGAAAATTTAGTTGCCTTACTGCTTGAGAAGGTCTAAGTCTCATTGATCTTCTACCCCGTAAAACTGACCCCTCTCTATTTTTAAACATTTATATGGAAACCCAAAAGGAAAAAAATTTGCTTGTGTGGGTATAGGAGATATTATGCTCTACCCATGCATAATTTTTTGATTTTCATTTCAAAGAAACCAGGACAGTCATTTGTAAGATTAAAGATTCCTAAGAGTAGATGCATCCTTTGCTAAGAGTGTTGTAGCTCAACTGGTTGACATCTTCTGTTGTTTCCAAAGGAAATATCTATGGTTCAAATCCCCCCTCTCCCAATTATTAAAAATAAAAAATAAAAAAATGGTGACCTCTCTTCACCAAAGGTTTGTCTACTTGCATAATTAACAAAAATAATTTGTATAGAAACTGCATTGCTAGATCAAACGTTAAATTTTTTTATGGTTGTAGATCAAACACATCTCTTTTTCATTTTCTTATATGCCTGAAACATCCCACAAAGGGGTATACAAACCTGCTAGGAAGGTTTGGTTGTGTAAATGTTATGATTTCATGCATGCCCTAATGGTATCATGGATGCTGAATCCTTGGATTAAATTGATAGAAAATTGACTTCTGGAGACAAACTCTGATGACCTGATTTGCTCAAATGAATTTTTCCCCCCTCTTGATAGATTTTAAAAAGAATTGTCTGTGGTAGTATTGTACAAGTTGTGTTGTGGGATGAGGCTTTGTTGAGTTTGAGTTGACTTTGGTAATTCAATGTCTTGGAGCTATACTAATGTTCTGTTTTATAATATTTTGCATAACAATAACAGATTTCCATGTGATAATTGTGCTTTGAATTAGATGGATTCCAAAAGGAATGGCATTAAAGTTGATTTTGAGCCTGACCCTGCTACTTGGACAGCCACAGAAGAGAAAATTTTCATTCAACTAATGGTTAAAGAGGTTCAGAAAGGGAATAGATCCACAACAACATTTTTGAGGAAAGGTTGGAAAAATATAGAGCAAGAGTTCCATGAGAGAACTAGTAAGAGGTACAACAAAACTCAATTTAGAAATAAGTTTAATCAACTGAGGACTCGTTATCATGATTTCAGTAAGTTGTTGCAAGAACCTGGGTTTAGTTGGGACCCTGTGCTCAATACTGTCACTGCTGCGGAGGGCGTATGGGAATCATATATTAAGGTGATATATATTTTCATTTGAAATTGAATGCATTTTTGTTTCCTGGCATATGCTAGATAAGCTATGTTATTTTTCAATGTAGGTGAACAGAAAGGCCAAGAGATTTAGGAAAAAAGGATGCCCTATGTTTAATGAGTTAGTGGTCATATTTAATGACTCAACATTGAAGTACAAAGACGTTTTTCCATTAGCCCAGTATCCCATGGTTAATGAAGACAACTTGGATTTAGAAGATTCATCAACAAATGCCACTCCATCTGCTTTCCCCTGCAACAGTAGTGAGGGTAAAGGTTATCCTTCACAAAATACACGAAGACGGCAACGATCTCCCACTCCTACAAGCCATGTTGGAGGGAAGAGGGAGGCAAGGATGGTGGAGATGGGTGAAGCTTTAAAGGAATGGACTGAAGTTACGAGGGCAATGACCCCTACAACCTCTACCTTGAACAAAACTGACACGTCAGCCCTTTCTAGTGCCTTCTCAATTACTAATTGTGTCAAGTGTCTAGAATCTATTGAAGGTTTGGATGGGGCTACCTACTTAAAGGCAATCAAGATGTTCAAGGATGTGGACTGGAGGGAAATGTTTATGGCAATGTCTTCTGAGAGAAGACTGATTTGGCTGGCAAGCTTGGAGTGATCTCGTTCGATTGATCTGATGTTTGAGACATCTTTGTGCCATTTTCATTTTGTTATCAGAAGAAGGTGCTACAAGGAAACATAATTGTGTTGTTTAGGGGCCTGCTTGATTTCTGCTGGTTTTCCCAGACAACGATGGTTCCTTTGATAGGACATGTTTGATACATTAGATTACATGTATATAATTTTCATACTGAGCTCCCCGTTTTAACTATTCTGTTTAAAACTTAATTGCTAATCTTAATTGCAAACTGTAGCATACTCCAAGTAAGGTTGCATCAAAGAAATATATATAAAGTCATATCCAATGTACAAACTCCCAATTTTGGAATATTTGAAAGGGATGATTGGTAGGCAAACTTATTCCTAAAGTTTTTTTGTTTTGTTTTGTTTTTTTTTTTTTTTTGGAAAGGCTGACTCCCTAGCCCGAAGTCCATGTTAAACAATTAAAAAAAAAAAAGGCATGCTTGCATCAACAACAATTAGTCAAATTGGTGAACCTTGCTGTATGAAGAAAAAAAAAAAAAAAAAAAAAACCGCATTTGCAATATATATTAGCTAACCGGGAAGTTCCCCTCTATTTAATTTTTATCTGTTTTTATAATAATTTAATTAAGCATTCCAAATTTTGACATAATTAGCCACTTGTGGGACATTTTTTTTTTTTTTTTTGAAAAGAATATAAGCATAGTTTTATTAAGGATAAAAGACAAATTAAGACAAATCGGATTGGAACACAGTGTCCAAATCCCCAGGTAGATCTTCTACCCAAACATCAATATCTGCAGCTGAAACTGCTCTCCTAGCTAAACTATGAGCTAATTTATTCCCCTCCCGACCAACATGCTAATAGCTACAGTGCCTCAAAAACAGCCCCTAACCTCTTAGTCTCATTGACTATATGACCATACAAAGTATTGCACCCGCCAGAAGCGTTTAAAGCTCTCACAAGCTGCAGGCAGTCACCCTCTAATATGACATCAAAAAGGCTGAGTTCTCTGGCAAACTCCATAGCTCGTTTGGCAGCCAAGGCTTCAGCCATCTCCACTGTACGGGGTAGAGCAATCTTCTGACTCAAAGCAGCAATAACTTGGCCTGAATGATCTTGAAACACGACACCAAGTCCTGCACAGTGCAGCTCTTCAAATAACGCAGCATCAAAATTTGCTTTGTAAGCACCAGCAGGTGGAGGGGATCAACGAACTTGAGGGTGACGCACAGACCGTTGCTGCTCCTGATCATTGGCATCCCAGAATTCACGGACCATCATTCTCGCTCGGCCTTCAATCTCATGAATCTGCCATGAAGTTTGACGTACTCTAATCCGGTTTCGCCGCTCCCACAAACACCAGCAAATCGTAGCAAACATAGCCACCTGTAATCTCGTCCCTTCCTTGAACAAATGCTCTAATAGTTCAATAAACGACCTGCACCCTTTTTGAAACAAAAACTGAAACTCTGGACTGGACATCCAAACCGCCCGAGCTTGATCACATAGCCACAGGGAATGCATCGTCAACTCTAAATAATCCCCACACCCCTCACAAACATCATCCACAGGTACATGCCGAGCCTTTAAGTTCACCTTTGTAGGAAGCGAGTCCTTCGCTGCACGCTAGATAAAATGCCGGATTTTATTTGGAACCTTCATCTTCCAAATCTTCTTCCAAATAGCATGATCATGGGACAACGAGGATGAGCTAGGCATAAGACAATTCTCCGCAGCAACAAGAAAGTGATAGGCACTTCAAACACTATATTCACCATCCGCCGTCAACGGCCATATCAACACATCCTCCTCCCATCCGTACAAGCCTGAATTTGGCTAACTATCTCAGCTTCCCAAGGCAAAAAACAGATATCCAATTTACCCAAATCCCAAGTTTTTGTATGGGGAACAAAAAGCTCACAAACCCGGGTAACGGAGTTATTGGCCCGCAGAGAAATAATTTTGCTATGGTGCAGGTCAGGCAGCCACCTATGCCTCCAAATATCAATTAATTCCCCATTCCCAACTCTCCAAATTGCTCCTTGATTAATTATATCACAAGCTTGCAAAATACTTCTCCATGCGTAGGAACATTTTGGGTGAATAGGGGCATCAAGAACACAACCATTTGGAAAATACTTTGCACTAAACACTTTAAAAAGAAGTCTCCTTTTGGTGAATAAGACGCCACACTTGTTTTGCTAGCATTGCATTATTAAACTTCTGAAGATCCCGGAACACCATCCCTCCAATTGATTTTGAGGAACAAAGAGAGCTCCACTTCACCCAATGGATTTTCTTCGAATCACAACTACCCCACCAAAACTTATGAATCATTGCTTCAATATCTTTACATAAACCAACTGGAAGCTTGAAGACACCCATAGAGTAGGCCAATATAGATTGGACCATCGCCTTGATGTCACTTCCTTACCAAATTGAGACAAAAGCTTTTCCTTCTAACCTTGCATTCTAGCCCTGATCTTTCCTTTAATTTGTGTAAAACAGGCTTTTTTATTTCTATCAACAAAAGAGGGTAGCCCCAAATACTTCTCATAATGCTGGATGGCCAAGACATTCAGTGCCACTTTAATAGTCTCTTGAATTTGCACATCTGTGTTCTTGCTAAAAAATAAGGTTGTTTTCTCCCTGTTAATCATCTGGCCTAAAACAACCTAATACACAGCAAGCAACTCTTGGATCTTAGCACATTCCTCCAAGGTAGACCTACAGAAAATCAAACAATCATTTGCAAAAAACAGGTGGGTTAGTTTTGGCCCATTTCGACACAAAGAGAACCCATGGATATCACCATCAGCCGCTACCTGTCGCAAAAGAGCATTCAACCCCTCCGCACAAAAAAGGAACAAATAAGGAGAAAGGGGATCCCCTTGACGCAATCCTCTAGAAGGTCTGATCAAACCCTTCGGTTCACCATTTACCAAAATAGAATAAGTCACTATGGTAACACATTCCATTATCAAAGCCACCCATGACTCCTGAAAACCCAGTTTGAGGAGGATTTGCTCAAGAAAGCACCACTCCATTCTATTATAAGCTTTACTCATATTGAGCTTCATGGCCATAAAACCTTTCTTCCCTGTGCAATTGGTCTTCATATGATGTAGAGATTCAAAAGCAATTAAAATATTATCAGAAATCAATCTGTCTGCAATGAAAGCACTTTAAGTCTCTGAAATAATTGAGTTAAGCATGGGCTTAAGGCGATTAGCAATCACCTTACTAATAATCTTATAGATTACATTACAGAGGCTAATAGGTCTAAAATCAAATACTCTTTCTGGATTGTTGACTTTTGGAATCAAAACAATAAAAATGTGATTAATAGATTTCAGAATAGACCTCGAATTTAAACAAGAAAGCACATCTTGAGTAACATCCATACCTACTTCAGTCTAGTAAGTCTAAAAGAAAAGAGGTGGCATACCATCTGGTTCTGGGGCTTTTAGCGAGGCCATCTCTCCAATTGCTTGACCCCTCACTAAAAAAAGGCTTATTAAGATCCGCTCTCATTGCATCAGATACCACAGGCTGAATCCTACTCAAAATCCGATCCAAATCATGAGGGTTAGAGGAAGAGAAGAGTTGAGAATAAAATTCCACAAGCATGGCCGAAACTACCTCATCCCCTTCATGCCACACCCCATTCCCATCACACATCCCCTTAATGAAATTCTTCCTCTTCCTTTGGGTTGCCAAACCATGGAAAATTTTTGTATTTCGGTCACCATGTTGCAACCATGAAACCCTATCTCGCTGGTGCCACATTTAATCTTCCTTATCATATAGAACATTCAACTCCCTTTTTAAACAATCAAACTCCTCAAAATTTCTAGACCTCGCCGAATCATCCTTAGCCCTCCACAACCTATCCTTCAATTCCTTTATGCGCTTTTTAACATTGCCAAAGTGCTCTCGACTCCAGGCTTTCAAACTTTGTTTACATCTTTTCAGCTTTGATGCAGTAACAAACATAGGAGTACCATCAGGAGTACAATCCCAAGCTCTAGTGATCACATCACGACATCCAGAATCTGACACCCACATTGCCTCAAAACGAAAAGGCTTCCTATTCCATTTTTTATGCTCCCCACCTGCATCCAAGGATAGAAGAATCGGCCGATGATCTGAAGTAAAACAATTTAGATGCTTAATCCTCCCAGTAGGAAATCTAGCCAACCACTCATAATTTGCAACCCCTCTATCTAATCTTTCCCATATCAGCTCCCCACCACGTCTTCCATGCCAAGTAAATTCCGGTCCCAAAAAACCTAAGTCCACAAAACCACAATGATCCAAAACCTCCCGAAAATTCTGCATCAAATGATGAGCTCTAGGCAGTCCACCTCGTTTGTCATTTACCTTCAATAACTCATTAAAGTCACCAAAGCAACACCAAGGTAGTAGCGGCTTCGAACTTAGCATTCTTAACATATTTCATCCCTCACTCCTAAAACTAGTATCAAGCTCTCCATAAAACCCGGTCAATCTCCATGCCTGAATTAAACCACCATGAATAATAGAATCAATATGATACTTAGAAAAACTATCTACCCATACATTAACTCCTGCTTTCCAAAGAAGAGCCAAGCCATCCCCCCTTCCTTCATTAGGTACCGTAAAATACCCATCAAAAAATATCTTATCCCGAATCCATTTCATCTGTTCCTTATTTGACCATGTTTCTGACAAAAACAGAATCATGGTATCTTGTGCTTGTACAATGTTTACAAGCTCTTGAACTGCACGGCGATTCCCAAGTCCCCTGCAGTTCCATGCTAAGAGTTTCATAGCTGTCAGCGGGGCTGCTCAGCAGCCTCCACCATTGGATTATCAGAGAAAATTACCCTCTTCTTCTTGCAATCAAACCCTTCTGTCCATACCTCCTCCAAATCTGACCTCATGCACTTAGCTGAACAACCAACAACAGGTTCAAAAGTTGAAGTTCGCACCACTTGGCTGGGCTTGGAATTCCTTAGAATATTCCTGCATGGCTCGGTCTGAGTAAACAAGTTTTTTAGAAACTTTGCCGAGCCTACCACCTTAGAACCCACCCCTCCTGACTGAACCTTCAAGTCACACCCTCCACCCTCCTCCACTGTATCGTATCGTGCCAAATCCTCATCAATAGCATCCAATTGTGCCTGAAAAACTTGATTGGTTTGCGCCATTATTTTAGTTGGAATTCAACAATCTGTCAAGCTAACCAACTCAGGACCAACAGTGGTGGAACTCGGACCCATCTGCACTTCGGCATGCTTGCTCATATTGTCCACTATTCTTCCCCCAACATCACCGTGCCCACTACATTCACCAACTTGTACATTGCAATCCGAATCAGTTTCCAAATTACCCACATAACCTGCTGATTCAGTCCTTCTGTAACTTGGTTCCTGCCTTGTATTATCATCTACTCCTTCCTCATACCCTTCAACCCGAACTATTGTTTTCTTGGCAAAATTTGGAGTTTTAACCCGTAGCCATGATCCAAATTGTTGATCCTTTTCCTTCAGAGTCCCCTTCCTCTTTTGCCATAGAGAACATTCCTTGTCATGATGTGTCAAGCGTCCACACCAATAACACACATTTGGCAAACGCTCGTATTTAAAACTAACCCAGCTCTCCTCCCCATTGCTTAATCCAATTTTTCGACCTCGACAAATTGGTTTTGTGAGATCTATACTAACTCGAACTCGCATGAAATTTCCCCCCACATACTCCTCATCCTCCTCCTCACAGTTAATCACCATTCCTGCCGTTGAAACGATATCCTTGGCTACTCCCAAAGTCATATTGTTCAGAGGCAGGTCATGGACTTGTATCCAGAAGCTTGCAGATTCAAACTTTAGACCCTTCAAATCAGTATGCCATTGTACCCTTTTCAGTGCTACCAGAGATTTATCAAAAGACCATGGCTCTCCCAATAAAACTTTGTTGACATCCGAAGCCTCTGAGGAAACGAACAAAACCTTGTGGTCACCCATATCTCGAACCTCAAAACCCTTTTTAGTATGCCAAAGGAGTTTAAAGGTCCGTGCAATGGCTTCTATGTTCAATACTCTACTCGTAAAAAACCTTGTTGCAAACAAATACTACCCTACAGAACTACTGTCCAGCACTTGATATTTGTCACCTTCTGATTCAGTCAACGAAAACTTCTCCCACATGTTGGACAAGGTCTCCATAACAGTTATGCTGAAACCACCAAACTTGCAGAGAAAACACGTTAATGACCAGAACACTACAGCAGTCCCACTCAATAGAGGAGAAACTAGCAAGCCTCACTCAAAGGAGCAGGCACGAATTCTACTGGCGGCTAGGGTTTCGTGGAGCCCTAGGTCAGAGAAACTTTTCATAAAATGTGAATACCTATATCCGCATCTTACTTGTGGGATCGTTAATGCTAAGAAATAATTAAGAATTTTTAATTTCAATCAATTACCTTGTTTTTAAGATTATTAATTAATACCATCGCTTCCCCTTGGTGCGATGGTCACTATACAAATATAAATGCTTGTAGGGTGCAGGGGATAAGGGCCTGGGTTCAAGTGAGTAGAAATTCTATCTTGTATAAATAAAAATAAAAAAAAGATTATTAATTAATGTAGGGACACAATTTGCGGCCCAAGCCCAAAGAAGAATTGGGTGATGACCTAGTGAGCCTAATACAATAAATTTGTAGAGAATTGGTTAAAGAGTTAGGTCTTAATGAAGTAGTAATGGCTACTATGGATTTAGAAGATGATCAAACAAGAACAAGACCTAATGGATTGCATAAATTCATTATCTGATGAGATAATTTAGAGTATAAATCAACATAACAGTTTATAAGTACAACTTTGATTACTATAGTGTTTCTTTTCTCTTTTTCTTTTCTGCCCCTTTCTCATGGGAGGTCTTTCACATTATATAGTTCATTTCTTTTCATCTTGATCCTACACGTGTTAATTATCTAGACTTTCACTTAAGTGTATGTCCCATCAGACATCCTCTTTGGCTTTCGATGAGTTGGGATAATTGAGACTGCACTGTTCAGGGGTCTTCTCCACATAAATGCGGCCAGAAAAGTTGTTGCAGTGTAATTAATGCAATGGTAGCAGCTTTTTCTTTAGATATTTCTGAGTTCCTATCCCCTTTGTACGTGCCTGAAGCTCATCTTTATCGTTGAAACTTCTTGGAAGGTCACCTAGATTGCCCAAATATAGATTTGATCAATATTCATCGTATCTGAGAAGGAGCTCCTCCTTAGACTATATTTCTCAATTCTTTCCTTATGTGATTCTTAACTTTGGGGCCTATCCCAATCATTTACTCTTTCTCGAACATGCCCATGTCCTCAGATAAGGCCCAAGGCCCAATATACAAATTTGGCCTCTTGCCCCCACAATTAATTATTTAAGAAATTAAATTATCTATTAAAATTATTGTACATGATGTGAATTTCTTACAATAGTTTTTAACCAATTATATTATTACATGTAATTACTTATAATTAATCATTTGGAAAACCAATCATAATTAATCTCATAATCATAAGTGGTTGGCCCTAATCACAAAAAAATTTATTATCCATTAAATTTTGATGAGACTTGATCTTACAATCCAATTATCTAATTTAGGCACTGGAGGTGTCATTTCGATGGTTAAGACTTATGATTTTATTTTTTTACTAAGCATTTGTTTTTGCAATGGTCAAAATGATGACACCTTGATTTTCGCAATTAGGCAAGTGGTCGATACCTTGCTTTCGTACTTACACTATCCTTTAAGAGCATCTCCAGCAGTGTATGTATAGGCAAAATATTAGCTATAATAGAGAATGAGACCCAAAAAACTCCAGTAGATTCTCTATACCCATTTTTTTTTTTTTTTGGCTTATGAACAGTAGCCCATCAAGTCTGATGGGTTACTATATATTAGCTATTGAATTTCTTGTCTTAAAATATTACCAACTACTTATTATATTAATTCTTTCTCTTTCATCCTTCGATTTCTTTTTTTCTCTCATTCTCTTTGTTGTTTTTTTTTTTTCTTTGTTAAAGGGGGCGTTGCGTATCTGGAAGAGTTAGACTTCGTTTCAAGCAGCAACCTTTGAAAGGAAAGATACTTGTTGTCGATTCAATGTGGGATAGTCCCTACAAGATAGGAGTTCACCCATGTCCACAGTTTTGATTACAAGTCTAGTTCAGTTCAACTCATAGCCCCCAATCCCACTAGTGACGATATTGTCATTGGGGATCAGAAAGTTGCTCTGCCTTACAGAGAGTGGTTAGCTGATCTGGGAGTCAATGTCTTGATGCCGAAGTCACTAGTCAATGAGTAGGCAAAATCATCTAGGGAAGGAAGCAAGGTGGAGTGAAGCACGATCTCATTGCTTCTTTTTTTCTCTCCATTGCTTTTTTTTTTCTCTCTCATTCTCTCTGTGGCTTCTTTTTTTTTCTCTCATTCTCTCCATGAACAATTATTCTCTCCTTTTTTTTTTTCTCTTTCTGCTACAAAGGGTGATCTGCAAACGATCACAGATCTCTCTTTGAAGATTAACAATCCTGGATTTCTCTCACAAAAGCTAAAATCAAACTAGTATGCCAACTTCAATCATTTGAAATCATATTTCTAATTTGCTATTTTTTAAGTTTAGAAAAATGGGTTTCTGAGTATATGATGGGTTTATGTTTTGTTTGCTATTGATTTGGATTTTGGGGTTTGAAGGGAATAGGGCTGATTGTTTATTTCTAGGTTTGGGACTGAGTTCAAAATGAGTTCAGATTGAGGTTAATCTTGAAATGAATTTGGATTTGTGTTTGTTCTATAATTTATTGTTCCCCTGTTTTTGATTCTTGGTGGATACCTGACATTATTGTTCCTCTGTTTTTGATTCTTGGTGGATACCTGACATTAGTGTGAACAATGGTCCAAAGTTTCAATTTACAAGACACTGATAGTAGGGAATAAACTTTGAGGAAATAATGGTCCAAAGTTTCAATTAGAGAAAGCTTAACCATTAAGTACTTGCTGCAATGATTGTGTGTTTTTTTGGTGGCAGCAACTTGGGAAATTTGTTCCATAGGTCATAATGCAAATTATGCACATAATATGCTTCTAAATGACTCGGATTCTGATGATGATTTTGAGATAATTGCGCTTCTTGCATTGGAAGAAGAACGATTAGAAAGAGAGGGGGTGTCAACATCACATCGTGGTTCTGTTCTAGGCCGTAGGATCATCCAACGTGATCATACGCAAGGCCACCAAAGACTTTTTCAAGACTATTTTGTAGAATCACCAGTATATCCTCCTAATGTATTTCGAAGGAGGTTTCGAATGAGTCGTTCTCTTTTTCTATGTATTAAATCTAATCTAGAAGAGAAAGATGAATATTTTGTTCAAAAAAGAAATGTTGCCGGAGTGCTTGGTTTGTCTTCCCTTCAAAAGATGACTGCCACACTAAGGATGCTTGCCTATGGAGTAGCGGCAGATTTTATAGATGAATATGTGAGAATTGGAGAAAGCACTGCAATAGAGAGTCTAAAAAAATTTGTTGAAGCCATAGTCAATATTTATTATACAGAGTACTTGAGGTCACCAAATAGCAATGACATTGCTAGGTTGCTAAGAGTTGGTGAAAGTTGTGGATTTCCAAGGATGCTAGGGAGCATTGACTGCATGCACTGGAAATGAAAGAATTGCCCATCAAGGTGGAAAGGTCAGTATACTGGTCATAGTCGTGAGCCAATAATTATTTTGGAAGCAGTAGCATCGTATGATCTTTGGATATGGCATGCATTTTTTGGGTTACTTGGGTCTCATAATGACATCAACGTGCTAGACCATTCTTTTATATTTACCAAGCTCGCTCAAGGCCTTGCACCTTCGGTGAATTACTCAATCAATGGTCATGATTATACGATGGGATACTATTTTGCTGATGGTATATATCCTTCATGGTCCACTTTTGTAAAGACAATCCGAGCTCCACAAGGTAAAAAGAGTAGTCTTTTTGCTACAACTCAAGAGTCAACAAGGAAGGATGTAGAGCATGCATTTGGAGTGCTTCAAGCACGATTTGCAATTGTTCGTGGGCCTACACGTCTTTGAAGAACAAAGGCTCTTGATTACATTATAAAGGCATGCATAATATTGCATAACATGATAATTGAAAATGAACGTGATGCCAATGGAGCAGAAGACTTTGATTATGAACAAGTGCCTGAAAGCATCTCTACAACAGTGTCCCACGAGCCTACAGAAGAATTTAGTCAATTTGCAGCGTTCATTGCAGCCCATGAAAAAAATTAGAAATAGAGAAACTCATTCTAAACTCCAATTGGATCTCGTTGAGCACTTGTGGCAACAATATGGCGAGATGTAGGATAATCTAATTTTAAGTTTTATGCTCGCATTAATTTTTATGTCTTTAGTCTTTATTGTAATTTGAAATTTCTCTTCATTTATGTTAGTCTTGTATAGGAAAAAATTTGATGTAATTTGAAATTTATCAAATCTATGTTAATCTTGAAATTTATCAAGTCTTTTGAAAAATATGACTATTGAGAAATATTACCATTTGAAAAAATGACCCTTTAAAAAGAGGGTATTGAAAAAATATAATAGTTGAAAATTTTGAAAATGTTACCATTGGGAAATTTAAAAATATAGCTGTTAGGAATTTGAAATATAGTTGTTGTGAATGAATAAAGAAAGATTAAAGAAGATTAAAGAAAGAATAAAGAATGAATGAAGAAATAATATTTAAATGAGATAGAGAATGGGATAGAAAATCTGTTAGAAGTGTATTTGAAAAAGTAAGTAGCTAAAAGGTAAGTGTCACTGTTCATTCTCTAAATAGTACAAAAATTTGGAAAATCTGCTGGAGATGCTCAATGTGTCATTCACATTTAATATTCTTTTTAACATGTGTCCTTGATAACAAGGCCAATAACAAAAATGATGACATCTTAGGTACAGTTCCTTAAATACTATTGTAGTGGGTCCTTAGTCTAGCTTGGTTAACTCTTCTACAATAGATTTTATTTATTGAAGGAAGCTCCATTGTTGCTAGCCCTAGTTGGGTCATGTACTGGAGTTTCTCCACTAAAATGTGAATGAGTTTGGCAGTTGCATGTATGGAGTGGGGTACCAAACTTGTAAGCTCGAGTTTGGTGGGAGATGAAGTTCTTTAGAGGTCTGGTATCACCCAAGTCCTGTATAGAGAAAGAGCAATACCACATTGAGTGGTAGGAAGCACTTCGAAACTCAAGTCAGTTCCATTCTTAAGCAATGGAGAGAGCATGATAGAGAATCTTTTTTAAGTAGAAAATGTGTGGTTGTAGGAGATTTTTATTGGTTTAAAAGAAATAAAAAATTTAACTCTTTAGAGAGGAGCACCAATGTGTCATCTCTATTTGGACATGGCCATGATTGTAGGAGTTACTGTTAATAAGACCCCCCACGTAACTTTAGATTTTTTTATTGTATTGAAGGATACTCATGCAGAAAAAAAAAAGTTTTTTTTTTCTCTAAGAATAATTATATTTAATTAAATACATGATTGTATTGATAAAGAAACACCAACAATGCTACATGTCTCAATAATGATTAAATTCAAATATATATAGCTATATTGAACTCAATTAGAATGTTCATAGTGACAGTGCTTCTAAATTTAGTTTTATGCACCTCAAAAAGTTACTTTATTTATTTTACTACCTTACATTACAATACACCCAACATCAAATGTTCTATTTTTTCAACATTCCATTTAGAATAATATAAGTAAATCATTAAAATCAATCATTGCCACAACCAAAATCTACAAAACCCACACCCAAAATCCACAAAACCCACAGCCAAAATCAATCACCACCACTAGACCAGCAGCCACCAAACTCATATGAACATACATAAAACAAAAGCCCAACCACAACCAACATATACCCAAATTTTGTTCTCAATCACGATCATCACAACAAAGAGAGAAGAGAGATGGTCCACAGAACACGATGGCAAAGTGGTGGTGAGAGGAGGAATAGAGAGAGAGAAGAGTGAGGCGGAGAGATGGAAAGATAGAGAAAAGATGAAAGAGAAGAGACTAAGAGACAACCACTAGAGATATAAGTGGGATCGACAGTGAAGAGATTGTGAAGAGGGAGACAAAAAGAAATTAATAAAAAAAATAGTAGTAATTTGCTACAGTGACCTGTTATTAGTGTGTATTTTGGTTATTGAGATGATAAAAATAGATGACATAAGCTATACCCGGCATTCAAAGATATATTTTTGTCCAAAAATTAAGGACGGACATAAAAAAGTGTACCTAAATAAAAAGTGCTACATCTATAATACTTTTATAACTAATCATAAATAATAATAAGTTATTAAAATCTCTGAGAATTTGTATAGATGACATAAGCTATATCCGGCATTCAAAGTTATATTTTTGTCCAAAAATTAAGGACGGACATAAAAAGTGTACCTAAATAAAAAAAAAACACATCTATAATACTTTTACAACCAATCATAAATAATAATAAGTTATTATAAAATCTCTAAGAATTTGTTCTACTAAAATATTACCCTAAAAAATATCTCAAGAAACAGGAGACACGAAGAAAGTGAGCCGAACCGAACCAACACAAGGCAACCAAAAAAAAAAAAAAAAACAAAAACCCATAGTCTCAACGGTTCTGGAGTAGGACGAAACTTCTGGAACCTCCTCTCATTTGCAATAAAATTAAACCCTAAAACACACAAAGCCTTCAACCCTCAGTTGCCTCCTCGTTCTACTCCTTATCCAAACTGTGCTTCAGCACTCACTCACTCCCTCACACACTCTCTCTCTCTACCTCACTTCACAAAACAATGGCATCAACCAACGCTATCTCCACCGCCTCTATTCTCTGCTCTCCCAAACAGGTACCCTACCTCTTCTTATCATTTTCTTGGGTTTTATCAAGAAACATAATTTGATTGCTTTTGTTTGGAAATGATTTGAAAACGAAGTCTGTTTCGATGGTTTATCATCTGGGTCTTGTTTATTTATTGATTTTTTTGATGGGTTATTGTCAATGGTTCATAATATTAATCTTCTTTGGCAGGGCTTGAGGAGGAATGGGAATCAGCAAAAACAGAGCAACAGGCTCAATTTTAGGCAATCGAGTAGCCGGTTTGTTGTGAGGGCTTCTGCAAAGGAAATCGCATTCGACCAGCATTCAAGGTCTGCATTACAGGCCGGAATTGATAAGCTTGCCGATGCTGTTGGCCTTACTCTTGGTCCTAGGGGTAACTTCCTCTTCTTATTCTTCTTCTTATATGCTATTGCGCATCATCGATATATGCAATTCAGTGTTTATAATCTGTTTATATTATGCTAAGTGAGCTGCTGTGGTGTTTAAAATTGAAAGAAATTTGGTGGGGTTTGATAAAATTAGTATCTTTAGCATTTGGGTTGGAACTTGAAATACTTGATAAGCTCAAGTTGTGGTATGGGATTAGATATGTGTATCCATTTGGGAGCAACTTATCTAGCTTTTTGTTGAAAACTTTTTGTTTAAAGTGTGCTAAAGTATATTTGCATTTTGAAAAAGTGAGAAAAAGCGAGTTTTTAAAATGTTGTACATAAAAGCTAAAAAGTAAAAAGCTGAGCTTAAGCTCATTCCAAATGGATATAAGTCTCAGGCTTCTAATTGCCAAGGAAAACATTTGCCTGTTTAATGTTGACATGGAGAACAGGGTAGAATTTCATGGTGACAAGTTTAAGAATTGACAACTTTTTTCAATGGTTTAGATATCTATTGTGGTTGTTTGGTTGAATATTGGCAACCGGTTTTGCAAGTGTGGCCCTTAAGATTGGGGGATGCTTTTACCTCAATATGTGAGACTGGTAGCTTTATTGAGATACGAGTTACGCCAAAAGCGATTTTTGTCCTCAGCTTTTAGGGCCAGTTGCATTTTGGTTCATAGAAAATTAATTGGGTCACCTAAATGCCTTTTTTTCTAATTGTACTTGAGTGACTCAAAAATAATCTGTTAGCCACATCAACATTTTCCCCATGTTAAATAACGACAAGGGTAGTATTTAGACATTTTCAAAAAACGAAAGAAACACATTTTCTAGGAACCAAAATGAAATTGGAACTAACAGTTGACAACCAAAAATGCCTTTTGTCTACAAGTTAGTCAATAGAGATTACATATATGTAAATTTGTGGTGGTGAAAAGAAATAACTTTCTACTCTTTGCAAATATATCTGATAAATTGCCACTTTGGAGTTTTTTCTTACAAAAAAAGGAAATGGTGAATTTAATTATTATTCTAACACTCACTCTCATGTGTGGATTGTGGACCCAAACTCCACCTTAATAAGTGGGTACCAGTACCAGGGATGTTCAACTTTTTGAATGGGAGGTGGAATGGAGATAGGGTTCAAACTTAGGACCACCTATTCAGATGTGATGATAAATGATTACTTGATATCGAAAGTTTAAGCTTGTAGCAAAGAGTGAGTTTAATCATTTAACCATTGCTTAAACAATATCAAAAGAAAAAAAAAAAAATGAGCTACATTTATTTTTAACATCTTCTGTTTTTCTCTTGGGATATCTTGAATTTTTGTGCTAATATCCAGATTTGTTATGTTTTTTTAAAGGTAATTCATGTTATGCTGTTGTTTTCTATGGTTCTATTTTAAAAAGAGTTGTCTTGTTTATGGAAAATGCTCAATTCAGTTCGGGTTAAATAACATTGGTTTACATAATTGGTGCTTTCTTTTGAACTTCGAAGGGAGGAATGTTGTGTTGGATGAATTTGGAAGCCCTAAAGTAGTAAATGATGGAGTCACAATTGCGCGAGCTATTGAGCTCCCTGATGCTATGGAAAATGCTGGTGCAGCTCTCATTAGGGAGGTTGGATCATCTTTACCTTTCTACTTGAATTTTGTTAAATCCCTTTTAATACTAATGTATTATACATGACATTGAAATGTTAAATTGTATTTGTTGGTTTTGGTGTAATGTATAGGTTGCAAGTAAAACAAATGACTCTGCTGGTGATGGGACAACGACTGCATCAATTCTGGCAAGGGAAATCATTAAACTGGGTCTTTTAAGCGTCACTTCTGGTGCTAATCCAGTCTCAATAAAGAAGGGGATTGATAAAACTGTTCTCGGGTTGGTAGAAGAGTTGGAGAAGAAGGCTAGGCCTGTTAAAGGTCGTGATGATATCAAAGGTATTGAATAGCCTCATGCCTGTTTGTTTAATCCCAATATCAAATTTGTGTATCTAGTGAGCATCTCTTACTTCTTTGATTTTGATTTAAATTCTAATTGTTCCTTTTTCGCTTGCTTTCCAGCTGTTGCTACCATATCTGCTGGTAATGATGATCTTATTGGGACAATGATTGCGGATGCAATTGACAAGGTTGGGCCAGATGGTGTTTTGTCCATTGAGTCCTCATCTTCATTTGAGACAACCGTTGAAGTTGAAGAAGGAATGGAGGTTAGTGTCTTTCTTTAGAGTTGAAGCTGAGTTTTGGTGGTGTCATAATCATGCTTTAAATTGTTTAGGGCTCATCTGTGTCTTGCTTCCTCTTCTCCCACAGATTGACAGAGGTTATGTCTCCCCTCAATTTGTTACAAACCCTGAAAAGATGATTGCTGAGTTTGAGAATGCTAGAGTCTTGGTAACGGACCAGAAGATTTCAGCAATAAAGGACATAATTCCACTGTTAGAGAAGACCACACAATTGAGAGCCCCTTTGCTTATAATTGCAGAGGATGTTACTGGGGAGGCCTTGGCTACTCTTGTTGTAAATAAACTACGGGGCATTCTCAATGTTGCTGCAATTAAGGCTCCTGGTTTTGGTGAGAGGAGAAAAGCTCTCCTTCAAGATATTGCCATTTTGACAGGTATGTAAATTCATTGGAATTAAATGTTGTGATTCTACTTAATTTGCTTGCATTATGGTTGATTGATATCTGTTGGCACCTGAAATGTTCTTAATTTATTTCACTGTTAGATATTGTTTGGTGCTGCTCTCTTTCTCTTTCTCTAATTGTAATGACATTCACTAATATGACATTCTGATAAGGCTAAAAAAAGAGGCCAAGTCCTCCCTTGAAATTGTTTTTCTTTAAAAAACTTATGCATCATTTGGGTTTTATCTTTTAGTCTTTCCTACAATGCAATGCAGAAGGTAGGTGGATGCCATATTTTAGCAATTTCATTTTTTTGCATAGTGGATGCCTGAACACTTCTTTCATTACAAGACAATGTTACTTGGCGGCGCTAATATCTGCTTTTATTTTCTATATTTCAGGAGCTGAGTTCCAAGCCAGTGATCTGGGTCTGCTTATTGAGAACACCTCTGTTGAGCAACTTGGTCTGGCTAGAAAGGTGACCATCACCAAGGATTCCACCACCATTATTGCAGATGCTGCATCAAAGGATGAGTTACAAGCAAGGATTGCACAGTTGAAGAAGGAATTGGCAGAGACAGATTCAGTTTATGACTCAGAAAAACTAGCCGAGCGAATTGCCAAATTGTCTGGTGGGGTAGCTGTAATAAAGGTGGGTGCTGCAACAGAGACTGAACTTGAGGACCGTAAACTTCGTATTGAAGATGCCAAGAATGCTACTTTTGCAGCCATAGAGGAAGGGATTGTGCCTGGTGGGGGTGCTGCATTGGTTCATCTCTCAACTATAGTACCTTCAATTAAGGACAAGATTGAAGATGCAGATGAGCGACTAGGTGCTGATATTGTGCAGAGGGTAAGAATTCATTATATCCCATGTTTGAGTAATGAAGTGATGATAACGTATGATTTACAACATCTGTCCAGGGCGTCTGCTAATTTAGGAGTTGATATTAGTTTAGACTAAGACTGTAAAGTTGAAAAATGTAATCACCTGTTTCTAAACCTGCTTATTGGAGTTGATCTGTGCTAAACACCAATTTGGTGTAGGACTGCAGCTTTCTACAGTATGAGAAGCTGCAGCAGCTTTTAGAAGCTACCCTTAGGTTGCCCTCTCAAAAGTGCCTAAAAGAGTCCATCCTGCTTAATAAAGTGGCAAAAAAGCTCCTTACTAATGGGGTGGATGGTGGTTTTACTTTTCTAAAACTGAAGCACCCCTGAAAAAGTCATGAAAAGCCCCAGTAGATGCTGCCTAAACTTGGACCTGCACCATAAAATCTTCCAGGCTCCAAGAAGCACCTATGACTATGAGTTGGATATTTGCGGGGTCCGTTCAATTTTGCTGTCCATGGTGCATGGATGGTTTAGGTTGATTGGATTGTAGTCTAAATCGTTCCTTGCTCTTGGTAAATAAGCACTTTCTGTAGTTCTAATTTTTGGTGAACGATGTTTTTTCATTGTAGGCACTGATTGCTCCAGCATCACTGATAGCTCAAAATGCTGGAATTGAAGGCGAGGTAGTTGTGGAGAAGATAAAGGTTAGGGAATGGGAAGTTGGCTATAATGCCATGACAGACAAGTATGAGAACCTGGTGGAGGCTGGAGTTATTGATCCAGCCAAGGTGACTCGATGTGCGCTGCAAAATGCTGCTTCAGTTGCAGGAATGGTCCTGACCACTCAGGCCATTGTTGTGGAAAAGCCTAAGCCCAAGACACCTATGGCTGCTCCCCCACAAGGACTATCTGTTTAATCTTAAGCCTTTTGTTATTGTTTAGGCATTTAGGTTTGAAGAGTGGTTTTATTGCGGTGATTTAAGAGGACAGCACACAGGACATACAATAATTTTCATTACTAATTTATTAGCTTTCAAATGTAGTTCAGCTGAAAGTAACACATCGGGGAACTTGAATATTTTCGTTAGTTTGCCTTGCAAGTACCATGTGACAATATGTAATTGCTACGTCTCTTGCCCATGTTTTTGAATTAGGAGTGTGCATAGGTTGGGTGGGTCAAATTGAAGGGATTTTTTGACTCAACTTACCATGGTAGGTCAAAAAAAATTTAACTCAACCTAACTCATCACATAAGTTCAATCCAACTTACATAAGTTGGGTTGAACCCATAGGTTTAACAAATTATTATTATTATTAAATTGAGTAGAAAAAAATATAAATATTAATATATTAAAAAAAACTCAAAGATACTAACTCTTTAAAGGCAAACAACATTAATAACTAAACAATAATATTAATTTACTAGAGTTTGTGTGAAGTAATTGGCTTTTATATAAGATAAGAGGAGTTGGTTATTTAAAAAAATTTATTAATTATATAATATTATATATATATATATATATATTATATATTAAATTAGTATTAGTAGGAGGAACTGCAAAAGTGTTGCTCTACAGCTGGTTTTAAAAAAAATTATTAAATATAATATATATATATATATATTTAAATATATATAAGTGCCTTAAAGCTAGTTTAAATTTTTTTATATTAAATATATAATATATATTAAATATGGGTGGGTTGGGTCGGGTTGGGTTTGGTAGGTTTGTAATTTTATGAAGTAAACTCAACTCGACCCGCTATAAAAATAATTTTTGTAACCTAACTCAATCCACTAAGCCCTAAAAACTAACCCACTCTACGCGGGTCAGGTTGGGTCGGGTCAGGTTTTTCGGTTTTTTACATACCTCTATTTTTGATGCTACCTCTAGGTTGAGTACCTCTAGTGTGTGTTTGGGAATTGATGAAAAAGTTAACTTTTGTCTTTATTTTTATTTTTTTATAAAAATAATCTAGGTTTTAGGTTTTTTTTTTTTTTTTTTTTGAAATAACTAATTTTTAGCCTTTTCTAATACATTTAAATATAGAAGTTTCTAAAAAACTATATTTTTTTTATAACCACCGTGCAAATAGGTTACTAGAAACAAACAATTTCTAAACTGACACTAATGTGTTGTTCTCTTTTCTTGTGTGTGTATGTCTTTTCAATCTCGTTTGAGGAGGGGAAGAAGTGTTGGGCTTTCAATCGATTTGATTTTAAAATGTTGTAGTATATATGTAGCATTTCTTTTTGTTGTGGCTTGTAGTTTGCTGGCTGCTAGTATCCAATTTCTTGTTGGATTTTGGTTTTAAATCTTTGGTGTTTGAGTTTAGTATATTCTGACCACATTTCTCCTTTTATATTTCTTTTTATATATTCTACATTACCTTTATGCTCTCCTCTTCCTCCCCTCCCATCGAACTGCAATCTTTTTGTTTCATTTCCCATTTTTGTTTTCGTTGGTTTATGATAGGGGTATAAAAGCCCATTGATAGGGAATTGATGAGGTCTAGCAACTCCAGAAACATACTAACAAAGAAGCCCACACTATTGTTAGGCCATTTGTGGTGGCCCTGGGAATGAGTGCCTTCAGTCCCCACTAAGGCCTAAGATGTGTCCCTATGAAATGGTTGAATATGGGTCATAGGAAGAGTTGGGGGTTGGACAAATAATTTACTTTTATTTGGCCCAAATAAAAGTTGGGTATCCATGATAATATGAAATTGGCCCATTCATGATAAACATGAAATCTACTTTAAAGGGTTTTATAAAAAATGGTATAAAGGAAATGCATTCAACATGCCGATGAAAGATTATTCAATTTTATAATTCTCTTTAAGTTTTTTCAAATTTTGTTTGATCATTACACTAACCAATTTACAATCACACAAACTTATTGACCTGATCATTTTTTTCCATTTCCCCAAGAGATAAGATTAGGATATCTTATTCTTCTAGTCACATCGACCAATAACCTATGCAACTCAAAATTTCAAGACCATAATTATGATATGTTGTTGGGTCAGCAGAACAAATCGATGCCATTATATCACATATTAATAATGCATGCCTATGAACCCCAGAAAAAAGAAAAAGAAAAAAGAAAATCATGTCTAGGAAACCTGAGGCCGTTTGTTGATTAGACAAATAAACCAAGTAGGTGTGGTCCTATACTCCCACTTGATTGCTAGAGGAAATCCATGTTTGGTAAGAGAAAATCATGTGTATTCAATCTATATAGTCAGTTCTCTATCAAGAGGTAAAGGCTTGAAAAGGTTGCAGTGGTCCTATGCTATGGTCCTTCAAACAGTTAGAATTATTTGAGGTATATGGCCGTGCCCACCTCTATTAAATGCGTATGAGTAATGACAAGTGATAGGTGGGATTCGTTTTTTTTCGTTTTCTGTATTTGTAGAAAAATGGCTTAACAACAAAATAGATTCGAAAGTAGAATCTTCTTTTGAAAAACTTCACAATCATGTCAATTTTTTGCTTTGTGGCTCAGTAATTTTTTAATTAACTCCAGCCGCCTGTTGGTCCACAGTTCCCTTCTGTTTCCTAATTTTAGAAAGAAAATAAAATGATATAATACAAGAAAATGAATAGGCAAGGTCCTTTCTAGGCTATTCCAAAAAGATGAGGTTGAAAGGAAGCATTATTAGGGGGTTCAAGCTAGCCAATGGTTGTCCTAGTGTTAACCTTTTGCAATTTTCGGATGATCTAATAATATTTATAGGAAAAAGTTAACCAATGTCCACAACATTAGTTTAAGAATTATTTTTTAAAACTTTTTATAAGAAAATGAAAAAAATTATTGATATTTTTTTTTATAGTTTTTATTTTTCCTACTAAAGTGGTATTAAAATTTTCTTAAAATAATTCATTAACAAATACTTTAAGGACACTTGTTAACTGGATTCATATTTGTAAAAATTTTCCAAGAATATGCAAATAAAGTTTAGGACTGTATGACTAAATATAAAGAGTGGTCCAAGCAAAGTGTTAATTTTAAAAAACCCACCATTATGTTTAGTAAAAACATGTCTCTTAAAAAATGTTTAGTAAAAACATACAGAAAGAGTGAAAGGCCAAATCATAAACTGTTTCAAACTCAAGTCAATGGAATTTGAACTTAAAGTCCTTAAGGATACCTCTATACAAAAATGGATCTAGAATTAATACATTGGAAGTTCCAAGTTGGGATCCTTAAGGCCAAATCATAAACTTGAACTAATTAATTTTGTTTGTTTGGGATATTAATTAACCAATAATTAATTGGAGAAAGCAACTAATAAATAATAATTAATAATTTAATTAATCAATACTTTATATAAGACAAACAAATTAAATTATGTTAGGTTAAACAACAATTAATAATTTTATAATTAATAAAATAACAATATAACAAATTATAGTTTATAAAAGATAAACAAATTAATGAAACAACTAAACAACAATACACTTGGGAAAAATTCTTAGAGCCGCTACTGAGAAAAATTATGCTTCTTAAAGAACACCCTGAAAAAAATTCCTGGAGTCGCCACTGATTGGAACAAGTTGTAGAAAAAGTGCAGCAAATTGTACGAGGGTGGAAACAAAAATGTCCTTAGGCTTGAAAAGGATGCAACATATGGACGCTGCCCTTATAGTCAAAATTGGGATGGGGCGTACTCATTAAAAAGATAAATTGTGGATGAAATTATCTTCTAGCAAGTATCTATAAGGGAGACAACTATAGTATGTTCCTAGGAAAAAAAAAGGATCTTGGGTTTGGAATAATATTATCAATTCAAGACAACTCTTAGAAAAATGTGATTGTTGGAAGATAGGAAATGAGATTGCTCTAAACGTCTGGAATGCTCTATGTGTACCAAGTTTGGAAGGATTTAAGCCGAACCCAAGGATATCCTCTCCTAATAACCCAACTTGGGTCTTTGAGTTTATTTTACAAAATCTAATTAGGTGAAAAGATGTGTTCACTAAACCGCACAAATCGCATCAAAACTGCTCGTAAAATAGCATAATCACACCGCACTGCAAGTAACAGTGCATCGTATCACATCGCACTGCATGGTGCAGTACAGTTTGCAATTTTTTAATAAGAAAACCACACAAACCACACTGCACCGCACCATCTCTATATATTTATATATTTATTTATTTTTAATATTAAATATATTATTGATAGTTTAATAACCCTAGTTTTTTTTTTTTTTTTTTGTAAAAAAAAAAAAAAAAAGACACTAAAACAAGAGAAAATAAGATCAAAAAATGCTATTTGTAAGAATTTAGAAACTTGTCTCAAGAACTTCAATAAATCACAAACTATATTTTTGTAACACACTCAAAAGAAAATAACACAAAAGGAAAATTTTACTCATCACATTAACTTATTTTCTTCTCAATACATTAATTTATTCCTCACGCAGACACACAAGCAGAGAGAAAGAGAGAGAGAAAATCACAGTGAGACACGGAAGCAGTGAACCCAACCCTTGAGCTTGAAATCGACCTCACCGATCTCACCAACCTCACTCTGTTGTACATCTTTCACTCTCTGAGACACACAAAAATTTATTCCTCACGCTTTTTCTGCCCCTCTCTCTCTCTATTCTGTCCATGTCTCTCTCATCTCTCACACTCCAGTTTAGATCGTTGGTAGCTTTGGGTCGTGGTGGCTTGGGTGATGACTGTGGAGGAGCACGAGTTGGTTGTGTTGGTTGGGTATGGGTTTTAAGAAGGAGCACCGTGTTGGATTGGGTTTGGGTTTTGAGGAGGAGCATGACGTTGGGTTGGATCTGGTTTTTGCCAAATGTCGTCGTAATTGACTCTCCCATGTTAGCCAAGTCTATCTCAGTGGCAATGGCAACGATAAAGGCGACGGCAGAGGCTAGAAGACTAACGGTGATGGCTTGAAGATTGGTCGTTTTTGGGTTTATATTGTGTGGGTCTTGCATTTAGATCAATGTTTCTGTGGTTTCTTGGTTTGATTGATGGTTATATCGTGTGGGTTATGGGTCTTGGGTTTGATTGATGTTTCTAGGTTTTGAAGATTGGTCTTGGGTTGTGGTGTTTGATTAGCAGTGGTGGCTGGTGATTCGACGGTGGGTTTGGCAATGGCAATGGGTGTGGATCTTAGTGGTCGTTTGTGGTTTTGTGGGTTGGAAATTTTGTTGGAATTTTTGGGTTTGTGATGTGTTAATGTTGTAGTGGTGGTGGCAGGTGATTTGTGGGTTTTTGTGGTTCAGTGGTGGTGGCCGGTGTTGTGGTGTTTTTTTTTTTTTTTGGATTTTGTGGTGTTTCAATGGTAGTGGTGGTGATGGCTTTGGTGGGTTCTTCATATTCTTCATGTTCAAAATTTGTGTGAATGGAGAGAGAGACAAATACCAATTATTGATCTTGTTTCTCATGCATTTTTGTTCTATTTTTTGTTTTGGGAAAAGAGAGATATAAAATGTGAGCAAAAATACATATTTACCCCTAATTTTAACAGAGGTGAGTTACGGAAAACAAACGAAACATACCTCAAGTAGGTTAAGTGATACTTTTCAAACCACGGGTAGGCAAAGTGATTTTCGCCCAAACCACAGATGGGTTATATGTAATTATCCCTCTCTTTTTTTTTTCTTTTTTTTTTTTATTTAAAGTTTGATAAGCCTAGCAAGTGTTGACTAGGAAAGCTAATCCAAAATAAAGAAAAACTAGCTCTATAGTTTAAAACTTGGCCCAAAACAAAGGGAAAATTTAGTTTTGGGTTGAGTAGGAAAAACCCAAAATTTGAAAAATATACTAACTTCAAACCATTCAAACTGCAATATATATAGCACCACATATGTGACTGTAAAAATGAGATGCGGTGAGATTATGGTTTTAGCTAAACTCTAAACTGCACCGCATCACACATATGATTGTAAAAATAAGGTATGGTACAGTTATAGTTTTAGCTAAACCATACTGCAAAGTGCGGTATTAAAAATGACCCAAAATTACACCGCACATACCCCTAGAATCGTTATAAAATTAGGAAAATACTAGAGATACAAACTATTTTACAAATTGCTGACGTAGTAAGTAGTTTGTCGGTAAGTAAAAAAAAAATATGTTAATGGTGAGTTCAGATAAGAATCAGTAAGAATTGACTACATTAACAGTTTGTAAAAATATTGCAAAATAGTTTATAATTATAGCACTACTCAAAAAATTATGGAGAAGTTTGTTAAAAAAATAAAAAAAATAAAAAAAAAAACCAATTCAATCACCCCATACCAACCTAGAAGACTAATTACTCTAGCTAGGTTCGCAACCCTTCAGACAAATTCTCAATAAAATCGGCTTACCAATTAACCCAACAAGCTAGAGAAGTTAGAGAATAGTCCTATGGATAACAAGGAATGAGAACTATCTATGGAAGCTGAAAATCCACAAGACTTATTAAGCTACCATTGCGGAAGTTTGCTTGGCAAATATTTCCTACAACGTCAGTGGTTAGGAAAATGATCCAAATAGACGAAAAGGAGTGTGTACTATGTGAAGCTAAGGAAGAAACTTTAAAACACATATTCATTGATTGTCCAATATCAAAAATTATTTGGGCAAATTTCCCTTGGCCAATAAGATTTTTTGATATGCAGTTCAAGTCTTCAACTCCATTTCTGACTAAGTTACATAGATATTACATATATATTACAATTAGAAGAAAATTTGAAACTCCCATAAAAAGAGGCAAGCAAATTCTTATTATTTATAGCTATTTGTTGTGATATATATATATATATTTTTACGGAAAAAAAAAAAAACAATTATTTTTTATAGTTTTTTATATTTCTTATAAAAGTGATGTCAAAATTTTCTTTAAATGATTTATTAATGGAAAATGCTAATAAATGCCCTTAGGATATTGATTAATAATTCATTTAAAGAAAATTTTTATGAGAAAAGAAAAAAAGTAATTAATGTTTTGACAGCTTATTTCTCATAAAAGTAATGTCAAAACTTTCCTAAAATAAATTGTTAATTAATATCTTAATGACACTCATTAACATGACCATTTATTAATAATTGTACTAAAAAAAGACACTCTACAAGATCCATTGATAAAATATATTGCGGTTAGTTTTAACTTATTGGGAATTTGTAGGTACACTGATCACGAGGAGCAATGTATGGAACCCCCTCCATCCCTCTTTCGGTTAAAGTTAACTTCGATGCAACCATCAATAAAGAAAAAGCTTGGGGAAGGAATCACAAATGAGAAGTCATCTTTTTAAGGACACAGATTACTGAAGACCAAGATCCTCTTCTAGCTAAAAGTTAAAGAGCTTATTTAGCAGAGCAGAGAAACCAGCGGCTGCGAGATTTAATTCTGTAGAAGTTTATAAAATAAGAAAGAAAGCGAAATGAAGTAAATAATTTTAGAGAAGTATTGTTTCCCCAATAAATCATATTATTATAGGTGACAAGCTGTTACATGTTCAAATTTATATTTATTACTGAAATTACTTTTTCATCTGTCAATAATAGCCAATAGCAACCCGTCACTTAAAATTTTTTGTAGATATAACATTCTCATAATTTTATTGTAATTACATCTTCTTTATTTATTTTTATTCTTTTCAAAGAGAGAATGTACTTCTTTTAATTAATTAATAATGTATTCCATCCAAAATGTAGCAAACACAAACAGCTGAGCATTTCCAGCAAATTCATCAAATTTTTGTACTGTTTGGAGAATGAACAGTAACTTTTACCTTTTAATTACCCACTTTTTTAAATACATTTTCCTAACAGATTCTCTATCTCATTTAAATATTATTTCTTTGTTCATTATTTATTCTTTTTTTAACAACTACATATCTTCCAACATTTTTTTATTCAATACCTGATTATTATAATAGAAAAAAAACATTTGAAAAATGAATAGTAGCCCATCAAAAGATTTGATGAGCTACTATTCATGAGCCAAAAAAAAAAAAAAACTAGGTATAGAAAATTCATTGGAAACTTTTTTATGGTCTCATTCTCTATTATAGAGAATTTTATGCTTTTGCCTACACAGTTGGAGATGTTTAAGAGAATTTAAGAGGTGTTTGGATGGGCAGTTTCCGTAACTCAATTCTCATTTTCATAACTCATAACTCAAAAATGGTGGGACCCATAGCTCAATACCCGTTTGGCTACACAATAACTCTGGTTCCATAACTCTGTTTCCATCACTCAATTTCTGATTTTTGAGTTATAAGTTAAAAACTGAAAACACATTTTGGCTATTTTCAGTTTCCAAACTTATAACTCAATGCATTTTTGTAATTAAACACACATGGTGGGACCCATTACACAATTTTGTCAACTCAACTCCTGACATGTCTCCTTCTTTTTCTCTTTCTTTCTTCTCCTGGGTTTGGTCTTCATTGTTCTTCCTTTTTTTTTCCCTTCTTCTTTCACTGGGTTCGAGTTTTTGGGTTTTTTTTTTTCTTCTTCTTCTTCTTTCATTGAGTTCGGTCTTCAGTTCTTCTTTTTTTCTTTTTCTTTTTTCATTGGGTTCGGTTACTAGGTTTTTTTTTTTTTTTTTTTTTTTTGTTCTTCATCACAGAATTTTTTGGTCTGAAGCTGCACTCCATGACCGGGTAAGGATGGAAACTGAAATTTGGATTTGGGGTTTCAAAATACCCATTCCTTGAACATGGCGGTTGGGGTTTCGGCGTGGTGTCCTATCCAAGACCGTGGACGAAGATCTTGTATAGGTTCTATATCGATTGATGGACGAAGACTGTGGACCATGGATGAAGACCGTCGCCGTATCAATTCTGTATCGGCTCGTCATCATCGTTGTCCCATTGTCACCGGTTGAGATGGAGGTGGAGCTGGGTTCGGGTTTGTGTTTTGTTGTTATTGTTGTTGGAGTTGTATCTGTTGCTGTTGTTGTTGTTGTTACTGTTTTTGTTATTGTGGTTGAAGCTGGGTTCGGGTTTGTGTTTTGGGAGAGTAATAGGGGTGAAGAAAGGAAAATGAGAAAAGAGAAAATGGTGGGGCCCACAAAATAGTTTTGCTCTAACTAATTGACAAGTATGGGACCCACAAACTGTGTGAAAAATATTAAGTGATGGAAATTGAGCGATGGTGCCAAACGGGTGTCGTATTTTAGAGTGATGAGAGATACGTGATGAGTGATGAAATTTGAGTGATGGAAATTGAGTGATGAAAAAAAATGAACCAAACAACCTCTAAAAACTTAATGGGTGGAATGATGGGTCTACGATAAAACCTTTCCTTTCTCTTTTTTCGAATCTCCTCCTTAGTTCTGACACGTAAAATATAATAAAACATGAGAACCAGAGAGAGTGGAAGAGTCAAGTCCAAGTATATATCGATTTTAAATATCATCAATGAACCATATTATAAAAACAAGAATCTGATTGAGAAGACCTTGTGAAAATGATATTTAAGCTGTCAAGCGCTATTCCTAGCTGGAACTAGAAGAAAAAAAAAAATTTAAATAGGGTTTATTTTTGGGTATAATAGCTAGTACTTCATTCAAAGGGAAAGGGGCAAAAGGGAAGAAAAAGGTCTAATTGTTGAATCACTCTGCAAAATATATAGGTTTAGAAAGACAAATTGCGCTTTCACCTAATGAAACTACTATTTATTTGTCATTTATGTAATAGCTTCTTCATAAGGAAATATAACTATATAACTATATAAGTACATAAATCAAAACTTCTATGAAATAAAAATAATTGAATTGGAATTAATGATGTTAATGTTAGAGCAAAATCTAGTTAGTTAGCCTTTCATCTATCTAGGCTTGGGATGAACGAACCCGACAACAAGAAACTATCAAGATGTTATGATTTGGACAATGGTAGGGCGTCGGCAAAAGATCCTCTGATGATTTTGTTAGCATTAATAAGACTAAGATATAGATTAGAAAGTAGTTTTGTGTGTTACGTATCAGGTACGTACCTCTCTCTATGGTGTTATGTTGCATTTTATAGTTTATTTGGTTGACGTAACATCTGAACCATTTAATGTGGTAACGACTAGGGCTGTCCACAGGTCAGGCCGGTTCGGGTTTGTGCCCAACCCGGACTCGACCCAACCTTATCGAGTGGGAAATATTTTGACCCGCAATTGACCCGAATAATATTTCAAATCAATCGGGTCAGGTCGTATCGGTTTTCGGGTGAGAATCGGTCGGTTTCAGGTTTTTTGATATCGCTAGATTTTGGCCAAAATCTGGCCGGATCTCGTCAGAGCTAGCCGAATCTAACAAGATTTAGTCGATAACTCGCCGGATTTGAGATTTGGCCAAGTTAGAGTCGAGCTTACCGGAGTTTGGCCGAGTTTGAGTAGATCTGGGCTAGCTTCGCCGGATTTAAGCACATCTAAGTGAGGATTTAAGTAGATTTGAGTAAAGGAAGGCCGAACATGGCCGGATCGGGGCTAAGAATCGTCATATCGTCGTCGGATTTTGGCCTTCTTTGACGTTTTGCCTGCGGGTCGAGTAGCTCGGGTTTTTGAGGACGAAACCCGCCACTCGGCTCGCCGGAGTCGGGTTCTGAAGGTTGGGACCCATCACCGACTCATCAAAGGTGTCAACTCGGTCGTGAGGGGTCAGTTCCGGTCGGGTTGGTCGATTCCGACGGGTTCTCAGTTTGCCTGGACAGCCCTAGTAACGACTACAAACAATGACTATTCATCCGTTGTTTGTAGTTAATTGTAGATTTTTGGTCGTTATTCTTTTTTAAATGCAGGTAATTAATGATGGCATATTTTTTGATTTTATCGGTTACTCTTTGTAACATCCCATAATTTTGACACCAGTTTAATTATTATGCGTAAATTAAAAAGGAGGCCCACAATTAAATGAATTTAATTGATTTGAGCCTAAGATATTAAAAATAAGTAAATGCTATGGAATATGAAGTCCAAGTGAAGTGGCATAAGTAAATATATGGACTTAATAAACTTTTAAAAAATAAATAAATAAAACCCCAGTCTTTTACCTCTTAGCCACGCGTGCATATACTTATGAGGCTGCCTTTTTGCTTCAATCGCATCACACTACTGAACTTTGCCTTCCGTCACTATGGTTGTGAGTGGAGACTACAGGTATGATTTCTATGACTATATTATTGGAAAAAGGACTCCTATGATTGTTATCATACTTAGGACTAGGCAAGTACATATAGGCATGTGTCACGGAAAGGAACTAAGAGACGTTGGTCTCATGAATCTCCACCTATCCTTACATTAGGGGAAAAGATGCCCTATATTGTTATTATATTAGATTAGGAGTGATGTAAATAGCTATATGGCAGGAAGGGTACCTTGTAGCTTTTAATTTTGATAGATAAATATAGTACCTATAGAAGTATGGTTAGTCTGCCAACAAAAGGTACAAGTAACTCTAGCTTCTGCATATGACCATGTTAGTTTTGTTTCTTTCGGATTGGCTGACCACGCTCAATCCAATTCCATCTTGAGTATTGTCGTGGGCCTGCCAATGTTTAAAACTGGTCCAGCTCCATCATTAAGTTTGGCAGTATTAAGTGAATAAATGAGGAATTTTAAATACATTCTTATTGCCTAGGATAAAACTATTTAAGTGTGAAAACTGATTTTAAGTGGGAAATTGTGTATTGATGGACCTATCTTTAGCGTTATTTAGGTTCTAGTTGACATCGTTTCAAACAATTGAAGTAAAACTTGATTTAGCAACTAGAGGTAAGTGGAATTCAAAACATGATGTCTCTCAGGACGTATATATTTATATATATTTTTGGTAAAAATATATTTATATATACAAATTTCAAAAGTGAAGTTTTCAAAAACTTATTCCATTGTCAATGTTTTATACACATGAATTTTATTATTTCTTGTATATTGCTTTGAAACTGTATAAGTTAAGAATGATTGAAAACTATATTTTTGAGAAAGTATTTGTTATATGATATGTGATTGGTATTGTCAATATTATAATAAAGAAAGAATGTTTTTCAAACGGTCAGCTAGACAGTCTGCAACCTTTGCCAACACAGGGTTAAGTGTTGGTCTTCGGCCGATGTAGTGTTATTGTAGTGTGGTGCAGTGTTATTGTTTGCTCTTTGAAGCCAGTGTTGCCTTTTTGAGGTTAGTGTTATTGTTCCCTACGGTAATCACCCATTGAGTGTTTAGCAGCTTATGTCTTTGTCTGGCTAATGTTTTCCATATCGAACTACCGTTTTATTGTTACTGATCTTTATAAGTGGAAAATTGTTTATTGTCATAATATGTTGTTTCTACTATTTAGTGCATATTGGCATAAGTGGTTATTATTTTATTTACTGATTACAGTGTTATAGTTAAATGTTTTATTCTTGACAGTTTTATAGTATATATTATGTTACTGTTAAATCTATATGCAAGTGTTTTGTAAAGATTATATTTTGTCATAGATACTATTATTTTGTTTGAGAGACATCCTCGTATTATGTAGTCTCTTATTGGGCTTCCAGTTCACCCCCTTTTCCCTACCCTTTTAGATTAGAGTAGTGGTATGTCTCTTGGTGGTAAATCCAGTGGAGCCTTAGATTGATGTCTTCTTTTGGAGTTATGTTAGTTGGTGAACTATTTTAATATTTTTTTGATAGTGAGTTGACATTTGTAGAACTATTTGAGATTGTGTTTGGAGACTTTATTGTTAAGTTTTTTGTTTTTATGGATCTCATGGGAAAGATTTTGATGGGTTGAAGTTTATTTGTGAATATTTAATTACGCTTTGTTCCATTATATTATTATTGATTATTTCTAAGACAAGTTGTGCATCTAAATCCTTGCTATGAGTTTGGAGTGTTACACTCTTCAAATGACGAATGTATAATATTTTTTTTTCCACTGATAATTAAATAGTAAAGGAAGGGATTGAGATTAAAACAGTAAATGTTTCAGTTGGAAAAACCATGAAATGATGGTTGGACTGAAGTTTCTTTATACGTGTACAAGTAGGGGTGTTCACGGTGCGGTGCAGTGCGGTTTTGGACCATTTTTAGCACCGCATTTTGTGGTACTGTTTAGTTAAAACAATAGCTGCACCGCATCTTATTCTTGCGGTCACATGTGCGATGCAGTGTGCTGTGGTGCGATTTAAAGTTTAGTTAAAACCATAACCGTACCGCACCTCATTTTTGCGGTCACATATGCAATGCGGTGTATAAGATGCAGTTTGAATGATTTGAAGTTGGTATATTTTTCAAATTTTTGGCTTTTTCTACTCATCCCAAAACTAATTTTTCCCTTTGTTTTGGTCCAAGTTTTAAACTATTGAGCTAATTTTTCTTTATTTTGGGTTGGCTTTCCTAATTAAAACTTGCTAGGATTATCAAACCTTTTTTTTTTTTTTTGAAAACTAGGGTTTAATTTAATAATTATTATATAAATTATAATTTTTATTAATTTTATATTAATATATAGAGAGGATGTGGTATGGTATGGTTTGTGCGGTTTTCTTATCATAAAACCATAAACCGCACTGCACCATGCGGTGTGGTGCAATATTACTTGCGGTGAGTTCCGGTTATGCCATTTTGCGGGCAGTTTTGGTGCGGTTTTTGCGGTTTGGTGAACACCCCTACGTACAAGACTTGACTTAGAAGTGTTGATTTATTTATTTTTTTTTTTATTATTTTTTTTATTTTTAAGGAAGTAGAAGTGTTGATCTAAATGACAATTTTTACATATGATGATAGCAAAATGAAATTTTGTGCCATTGCCATGTGTCCAATTTTGAAGCTATGACTCTTGGTTTCAAGGAAGAGTAATGCTTAGGGTATAGAAAAGTGTACAATTTTGTGTCACAACTCGTCATATGGCGAGTTGTAATTAGTGCAAATGTGTCCTCACATGGCCCACCATCACACTTACACCAATCACAACTCGTTACATGGCGAGTTATGGCACAAAATTGTGCACTCTTCTGTGTCCCGAGCATTACTCTTCAAAGAACAAGCACTAAAACCCCGATTCTTACGCCAAATGACTTACAAATACTAACATTATTTAATATTGCTCTTGACAATTAATGTTTCTTCCATATTTCTAAGTCTCTTCGGACAACTTTTCTTATAAGTCAGTCTTCCTTACACTCTTTTCATATTTCTTCTCAATCGACCCTTCATCTCTCTTCTTCTGCCTCTAAAATATACACAACAAACCACTTCTCTCAGACGCTGCAATCTCATTCTTCTTGAGCTTTCACAAATCTCTTCTTTGATCCACTGCAAAAAAAGCGACCTCCTGGCCTTATTATCAGACTGCAAGACGTGCTGGTGAATTAAGGTTAGTACACGTACACTTTGTTTCAGCTTTATTATGAAAATATTTGTATGATTTTATAGTTTTACTACTCAATTTTTGGTTTGTGTATTTAAATTTCTAAATACATGTGTTTCACGTTCCATAAATTAAACATCTATTTTTCCCTCTGTTAACCGATTAGGTTATATGTTCTTTATTTATGTATCCACTTCCCACGCAGTACCTCAAGCTGCATGCTTCCAAGCAAAAGATATAAATAAATAAATAAAAAACAAAGTTGCATGTTAATAAATAAGCATAGGTTATTTATTAATTTATTTATATAATCCGTATAGTTTTTTATATTATACTCAATATATTCTGAACTATATGTCTGAAATAAGATTAGTAATATATATTATTATATTTAAGTTCTTGAAAATTATATCTTCTATCCTTACCCCAGTTGGCATTAGATATGTTAAAGGGAGGGATGTTTGTAACTCAGTTGCTGTTTAATGCTATGTTCCAAAATTTGAGCATACCCCAAAAACAAAAACAAAAAAAGGGTCTTGAACACACAATCACACATACACACACAGTCTAGGGTTAGGAATTCAGGATGACACGGTTTCTTTCTTTTTCTTTTTTTTTCTTTTTTTGAGAATCAAGGATGAAACAGTTTAGTTTTAGCGTGTGTACCTGATAATTTTATGTGTGTGTGTATATATATATATATATGGGTTTTAAAAAAAAAAAAAAATTATAGCCATGAGAATGAGATGACAGATTTTGGTATAGAATGATCGAATATCCGAATTAAAGAAGATAAATCAAACATGAGATGACACCTCTCAGAGTAGAACGTGAGCTACAAATTAGGTTAAATTAGAAAAATATTTTTTTTTGAAAAAATTCTTATTTTCTAAAAGTAGCGAAGGTACGTAGCAAACAATTTAGAAACGAGAGCTTGACATTTTGGAAATTTAGACTCAATAATTGGCAATTCTAACAAACAAAGAATTGTGAAGATCCAGTCGAAAATGATTACTAACACAAGACATAATACACCTATATATGATTACTTTCCAAGATATAATTAATACGCAACTTATCAAGTGTCTCTGTTGACTTATGAGAGATAGAAACACAAGTCTTTCTACGCAGGCTAGTTTTTCCATCACATATATATACATTCCAATAGTCTTCAGTTTGTTTTATCTATCATTAATATTCTACCCCTGCTAGTCAACTAGGGCAAGTCCATTCCAAATTGATGTGGGGTAGGGTTTATCGTGTAAATTACGATCCGATATCGAACCTTCGAGGCCATTTGGATTAACATGGAGGTTGTTCAATACTTCGATTAGGTCTGTGATGCTCATTTCGTTGGCCTTAGTGTTCTTTGTCACTCTACAAGCTTAATTTCATGGACCCCAGTTTCAATTCCGGGCCCTAGATTTCATTTTCAATGATTTTTTCCACAAGTTCTATGTGCATGTTCCATCACGGCAACACGTTTTGTTGGGAATTAAATAAGAGTCGGTTTCCCCACTGAAGACCATAACAAGAATGATAGCAACCTCTTCGAGAAAGACCAGCAACAAGAAAATTATTAAGCACCGTACATTAGGCTAGCTATGGTTGGTTGCTTTCATATTCCTTTACTTTTTAGGGTGCCATGCCTTTTTGGACAATGGATTATTAGTATTCCACAATAGATTAAAATTAAAAACTTACTACAGCAAGTGTCTAATTTTGTTTTAAAGAATAAACACCTAGACGTTGCTTGTTTTATGTTGTTTTGAGGGCAAAAAATAATATTTCTCTGGAGTTTTACAGCTCCGAATACTAATTCTCTTATAAAAAAAAAAATCTGAAAACAATGATTCTGATCATACAAATACTATCTGAATCCAAAAAATAAGTGACATTTTTTCTTTACACCAAAAATGAGAAGCATCTCCTACGTCCCCTATCATACGTTCCAAGATGCATTATTATTTTCCGAAGTACCAAACACGCCACAAGTCTCATGGCTAGTCGTTTGGGAAATAATACGTACTTACAAACCAATTCACCAAAGCTTAAAAACACAATGACGACTATGACCTATACTTCCCGGTTCAACTATTGAACCAAAAGTCTGAGATGTATAGAGATATTTCCAACACACAGTCCATTGACAAAGGTTTATTACCATGCATGTATAGTTTGGTTGGAGTCAATATTCTAATTAATTAACTAACAAGTTTTAATCCTCAAATTAAGGTCCAAAGTTTCTTTGAACGCTCACTATCAATCGACTAATGCTATTGGGACCCAGTGAGCAGGTTGAGATTAAGTTATGGCTTAATCTCCATTTCCCATCCTTAAGCATGGGTTCCTCAACGCGTAGATGCTACTATATAAAATCATAATTTTCTAATAAAAATAAGTTAAAACTCACAAACATATTGTATATAAAATAATAAAATAATCAATTGTGATATATATAATGTATATTAGTATATACAATAAATAAGTTTCAAAGAGAACTTATCATCCCAAACCCAAACTTTAACGAGTATACGAAAGTTATTTAATTTGATATAAATATAAACAAAAAATGTCTAAAAAAGAATTTAATATCTCGTATCAAAGTTATGCTTATTTAAAGACGAATATAAAAACAATTTTATCATAAAAAATGAAATTTAGGCAAAAAAGAAAATGTCGTATCTCTATAATTATTGGGAAAACCAACCAATAATTCTTCTTCTTCTTCTTTTTCTTTTTTAAATACCATTGGGCAAACTTTTATTTAGGAGGGCCAGCTCAGTGTTGGAGGCCAAAAAAAACTGTAAAAGTTTAATAAATATATATAGTATCATTTTTATTTGAAAAAAAAAAAAGAAAAAAAAAACTCCATGGCCCACCATCATGCCAATAGCTCCATCCCCGAATGTTGCCAAACCGAAAGAATCTTTAATATTTAAAAACAATGCTCTCTCATCTTGTATAAATGGTGGGTTTAATCACAAATTTAATTAATGAGATCTATTATTATGTGTATTAGAATATATGAAATAAATATACAAAAAGTATAGTGAGAAGATAGCACACATGGATTATGTGATTTGGAAATCTTGGATGACTATGTCTTCACTATTCTGAATTACATATTACAATAAATTCAATATGGGGTATTACGTTGAGTTTGGAGAGTAAACTCATGAAAATGTTTTGAAGATTCCTTTAAGATGTCTTGAAAATGACCATGAAGATAGATTAAGTGGTTTAGGTTGACAATCTATGTTCGCAGAGAGTATTTTGTAGGAGTCTATATATGAAATACATATTGCAATGAATCTAATATGGGTATTAATTTATAAGAGTCTTAATCTTGAACTAACCATACATTAAACCATATTTTAAACTTGTAGTACAAGTAGTATTTTTTGCCTACACACCAAAGATTGGGCTTGAACCTGGACTAAAATTATACTTGATATTTTTAATAATATGAAAGGAGAGAACATTGTTTTGGGAGTACTAATTATTACTCTTTAAAATAATTATATATTTATTTTCAAGAGCAAAAGTGAGCTCATTTGAATTTGATTATATTCTCTTGGATTGTGGTACCAATAATAAATCGTACAAATGTCAAATAAATATTGCTTATCTCATTCAAATTAGACACGTCTAAGTAATGTGCTTTCACACTATTTTTCTTTTTCTTTTTTCTTTTTTTCTTTTTCTTTTTTTGTTGTTGTTGCTAAGTATGTGCTTTAACACTTAGATCGGCAAATTAAGCATCATTCCAAAATTTGAAGATACCTATGTGGAAAGTGGAAACTGAATTTAATATTATATGATATGATAATATAATAATAATAATACAAGCGTACTCACTTTGTCGAAGAACATGTGCCGATTGGCTTCCTGCCCTCGTACTCAAAAACATCATTACAAACAAAGAAATAAATAGAAGCCGTTAATGCAATGATTCGTCATTATGGATGCCTTATTCTTTAAATAGAATCTTAAAGGGATATTTGAGATTTCCTTGGCCCCCTCTGCTCTTAACCCTAGAATAAATTTTACGAATATTTTATGAATATTTTCATTTATTTTACAAATTTTAATAAATTTTCCACCGTTCTTTATTATTATTATTATTATTTTTTGAGGATCTTTCACCGTTCGTTCTATTGAAACTTTATTGTTCATTTCGACAACTAATAGAATAATATATATTCACAACTACCAACAAAATAAACACATTTTTTTTTTAGTGGGAACAAAATAAACACATTATTAATTATTCATCCATTGAAATATTATTGGTATCTTTACTACTGGATTACAGCTCTAGCAAGCTTTTGGGCCATAAAAGAAGCATCCATTGAAATATGATTGGTGTTTTTATTAATAGTTACCAATTTTAGGCCTTTTAACTGTAGTTATAGTTAGCTCAATATATCTTCTTACCAAAATCCAAATATATATATATATATATATATATATATGTATGTATGTATATATGTATGTATGTTTTTTTTTTTTTTTTTCTTTTTGTTGTTGTTGCTAAGTATGTGCTTTAACACTTAGATCGGCAAATTAAGCATCATTCCAAAATTTGAAGATACCTATGTGGAAAGTGGAAACTGAATTTAATATTATATGATATGATAATATAATAATAATACAAGCATACTTACTTTGTTGAAGAACATGTGCCGATTGGCTTCCTGTCCTCGTACTCAAAAACATCATTACAAACAAAGAAATAAATAGAAGCCGTTAATGCAATGATTCGTCATTATGGATGCCTTATTCTTTAAATAGAATCTTAAAGGGATATTTGAGATTTCCTTGGCCCCCTCTGCTGCTTAACCCTAGAATAAATTTTACGAATATTTTATGAATATTTTCATTTATTTTCAAATTTTAATAAATTTTCCACCGTTCTTTTTTATTATTATTATTTTTTGAGGATCTTTCACCGTTCGTTCTATTGAAACTTTATTGTTCATTTCGACAACTAATAGAATAATATATATTCACAACTACCAACAAAATAAACACATTTTTTTTAGTGGGAACAAAATAAACACATTATTAATTATTCATCCATTGAAATATTATTGGTATCTTTACTACTGGATTACAGCTCTAGCAAGCTTTTGGGCCGTAAAAGAAGCATCCATTGAAATATGATTGGTGTTTTTATTAATAGTTACCAATTTTAGGCCTTTTAACTGTAGTTATAGTTAGCTCAATATATCTTCTTACCAAAATCCAAATATATATATATATATATGTATGTATGTATGTATGTATGTATGTATGTATTAAGGAGTAGGTTGTATACTTGTATCTTTGTTACTAAAAATTAGCCAAATCAACTAAAATTACAACACACTGAGGAACATCCTCCATCTGCTCATCATACTAACATGTAATATGATGAGCGGCAGAATTACCATATCTTTTAATATGTGAAAAACTACGAACAACAAAGTAACCTACAATGTCTTTTGCCTCTTCAATCAAATGACCAGAAGCAGAAAGAGATACATCTTGACCCTTCAAGGAGTTGATAATAATAGTTTAGTCTCCCTCTAGAACAATAGAATGAAGATAAAAATCCAAATAAGTGATCTAGGCTCAAATGCTCAATATAAGTTTTAAATTCTATTTCACCCTTTATTATTATTATTATTATTATTTTTAAGCTGAACCATTAATCCCGTTACAAAACTTTTGACAAGTCTATATATTTTACTTGTTGGTCTTGGTAAGGCATATAAGAATCAAGCCACCTCTTTAGACTTTTTTTTTTCACCTTCAACACGTCTTTGTTCACAATTTGCTCCATACAAAGGACAGCCTTTAATCTTTTCTATATTTAGATTAATGTATTCCAATTTCCAACCAGTTTCTTCTATCTTTATCTAAAAATAAATATATAAAAAATCCAACCAATTTTTCTATCCTTTTTTCCGTTTCAAAGGTACTTTAGGAAAGTAATATAGAAAAGAAAAAAACAGAACACTGGTAGGTTTTTTTTTTTTTTTTTTTTTTTTTGAGAAAGAAACACTTGTAGGTAAGTTACAAAAGATCACTGAGTTATTTTAAAAATATTATCAACTTTTTATCACATCATTTTTCATTATATTTTATGTGGTAAATTTAATTAACTTTTATATTTTTATATGAATTTACAATTTTTTCTTCTTATTTGGTTAACCACATAAAATAATTATAGCAAAATGTATAATAAATATTGTGATAGTAGAATTATTTAAAATAGCTGTAAACTACCGACGTGCATGTTGTGTAACTAGCAAGTTGTGAGTGAGTCAAAGTCTCGAAGGAAGTGTGTAATTAGAAAGTTGTGAGTCAGTCAAGTCCTTGAAATTGAATACAATGAATAGTACTGTAGTATAGTTTGGATATCCAAAACAAGTCTCCGACGCTTTTTAATATTTTAGGGCAAGATTTAAACCAACATGCAAGCTTGGATTCATTAGTTTTCTTAGTGAGAAACTTAGGATTTGAAACTAATGAAATTATAAATTTAATTTGTGACAGTATTCTTAAATTAAAATTTTATATAAAAGTATAAGGTGTAATTGGAAATCAGCCTTAAAATGTAATTTTTATTTTATTGTTTATATTTTTATTTATTTTCTCTTTAACTGAANGGATTCCAAAACAAAGTCTCCAACTCTTTTTAATATTTTAGGGCAAGATTTAAACCAACATGCAAGCTTGGATTCATTAGTTTTCTTAGTGAGAAACTTAGGATTTGAAACTAATGAAATTATAAAATCTAATTTGTGACAGTATTCTTAAATTTAAAATTTTAATATAAAAGTATAAGGTGTAATTGGAAATCAGCCTTAAAATGTAATTTATTTTATTGTTTCATTATTATTTATTTTATTTTTCTCTTTAACTGAATTATATATATATATATAATGTTTTTGAAAACGACTTTTATTTTGGTGCTTACTGGTTACTGCTCACGTGTTGTTTTTGAACAATTCGGAATTTCAGACTGACTCGTGGTCAGCACAGAAAAATGTACTTAATGATTAATTAAGAAAATTAGAATGTGTCAAAAGTGTTTGGAGTCAACAATGTCCATTTTTCAGAATTTAATTACAAATGTGCCATCTCATGGTCCACGTTCCTTGCATCCCAAATAAAATAAAATAAAAAGTCTACGTCCCGCACTTTGAACCAAAAAGAAATCTCCCATTATTCTAGTTTTTGTTTTTGTTTTTGCTTTTGCTTTTTTCCGGGGAATCAAATTAAAAAGGATAAAATAAAACAGTTATAAGAAAAAAAGAAAATCGCAACTTTTAATAAATGTTACCCCAACACCAATTTAAGAGAGTTGTCGGCATGTGTTCACAACCCTTAACCCCCTTGAACTTATGCATGACGTGAAATTACTTAAATATTAGTGAGGTCGGAGATTTGTTCAAAAGAACTTCTTATCATTAAGTCATGTCTTAGTCACCAATTTAGTAATTAGTGGCATCATAATCATTAAAGTTTAATGATTTGATAAATTAAGTCTCATGTGCTCTAATTATTTACAATAAAATTAAGAATTTTTTTTTGTTATTTTGTTTTTTATTATTAAAAAAGTGGTTCAAAAAACTTGATGATGGAGAGTAGTTGAATAGTCCATTCCCTCAACTTTTTATGGGAAGTGTGGCCACATGGATGTGGATTTGTCAATAATTAGTTGTTTAAAGAAGGGTTAGTTAAACTAGTTACTCGTTAACGCAATTAAAGCCGTGGAGTCGGCAATCAAATCCTCCCTAAGACCAAAAGATAATACAACTTTGCTTGCCCCTTTTAGTTTTGACTCATTCAATTTTCTCTCTTCCGAGTTCTAATAACTGAGAAGAAAAAAGAAATGACAAAATAAAGCACAAAAACCAGGTGCCAACTTCTACCCTGATTATCGTCAAACCTCAAAATTCAACATCCTCATTTTTAGGTTAGGATTAACAACATCCACTCAAAATTTTCATTTATTTACTTAGCACAAAAAGCAGAGATAAACCCGAGTAATTTTAGGACTATATCTTTTAAATTATGACTGTTTTTGGTTACTTTTGAAATATTCATATATATTTCTTTACAACTCATAGTCTGTCACATAAAAGTTATGGCTAAATTATGACACAAAACGGTATGGTCATATTTTGCTTTCAAAAACCTTTGGCCATACCCATGCACCTGATAATAGAATCAAAAGCAAAAAAGAATTGCACTATTGAGTTTCCTTGGAAAACAAATTAATTTGCTTTAAACTGTGGTGCTGTAACAAATAAATTTGCTTTAAACTGTAGTGCTGTTGAGTGTTGAGATACAAATTATTACTACATTAATCCCCAACCCATTGTTCATATTGTTTCCCTTTGGCACAATCACAGTTTGCAAGTGGTACTGTTTAACATTTTAAATACTTCATAAATATATAGCGGATAAAGGACCAGATCGTATATATGTTCAACTATGAATGAGTGTTCAAAACATTGACTTATAGAAAATAAGGAAAATCACAATTTTTTTTATTAAAAAAAAATTGAGTTATTGTGGTTTGATATTATTACAATTTAGCAGATCGGACCTTTTCATTTAAGTTAAATAAACATCATGTATTGGGCTCTAGTGCTTTAATAATTAAGAATTTAGATCCACATGTAGGAAAAGTGCTAGAACAATATGATGATTAAATTATTAAAAAATTTTATTTCTCATCGTACAAATTTTGATCTACTTTCCTTTTATCGAGAATGGTCGTTCTTTCGTATTGAAGATAAGTAACTATGTTAATTAATTATTATAACAATGCAAAATAAAAACAAATCAATGGAAATTATTGTTCAACTATGCTACCATGAGGGGGTTTGGATTCCGCGTTTGCGTTTCAGCAAACGCGTTTTCCTCCTCTCTTTTTTTTTTTTTTTTTTTAGTAGTAGTCGTGGAGGGTCGGTCCTTGCGATGCGTGGAACGCAGGTCACAGAAAGTGTGACCAAAAACAAAAACAAATCATAAAATGGCATTCCCCAGAAACTTCAGATTGTGTTCGTTTTCTTGTGACACCAATCCCTCCCCTTATTCTCCACTTCTTTAATTAATTTTTTAATTCTTTGCGCCTTTTAAATTCTAAAACCCCCCTTCCCCACCGCTTTCCTTATATACCTCCCCCTCTCTCTTTCTTTCTTTCTTTTCTCAGCTTTTGATCTTCTCTCCGACTTCATCAGCATTGCTCGCAAATTTTCCTTTCTCATATTCCTTGATTCACGTTTCAAACGTGTGTTATAATTTTCAATACCATAGCCAACCGGAAACTTTCTATTTTTTATTTTTTTAATTTTTTAATTTTTTTTGGTGTGTTTTGCTCTGATTTAATGTGTGATATTTTCAATATACTTGTATAAATAGGAAAACAGATTTTAGTTATTAAAAAAGCGGTAGAGAGAGAGAGAGAGAGAGAGAGAGAGGAGGAAATGGGAGAGGTGGTGAAGGTGCTGTACATAGTGGTGGTGGATCAAGATGAAGAAGACAAAGGGAAAGAGTCGTTTAGATACACGCGTCCGGTTCTGCAGAGTACTCTGCAGCTCATGGGATGTAAAGCTCGACACGCTTTTAAGGTAACTTCCACATTTTCTCTCTCTTAATTTCTTCTTCTTCTTCTGCTATTTATTCATTCATGTATGTTATTGCTTTATTGAAGAAAATTTCGATTTGTGTATGTTAGGGATTTGTATTTCCATTTGTATATTGTTGATTTCTAAGGAATTTTGACGAAAACGAGTGAGGTTAGGTGCTAGATCTGGGTTGCACGTTACGTGTTCTGTGAATTTTCTGGATTTTTTTGATTTTTTTTTTTTAATGTTTTTTTCTTCGAACTTTTCCACGTTATAACTTGTAATTCGTTTATAATTTCGTATTCAATTCCTCAATGCATAATGCCTGTTCATGATGATTTGGTCTTTGTTTATTTTTTTATATAGCTGACTTAGCTGACTGTCTCATCTTTTCATCCAATGGCCTATTAATTTTTTTACCAAAACATATTTTGTTAATCTTAAATAATTTATAATCACTGCTCACTCGGCAACGCGGTAATCTCTTGTCTTACGTAATAATGGGTCTCACTAATTAAATTCATGACGAGATCTATGCTAGGAAGCATGGATACTTTATTTTGGGGTGGGGTTTGTATCACCCTGTACACGGTGTCCGTGCTTCCTAGGTACTATGTAATCTGAGAGACCTAATAATTTTCCATTCAAAGCTTAGGTGTGTTGTCATTTATCTCTTTGGCTGGAAAAATAAAGTAATTTCCCTTTGTGAACTTGAAGTCAATTTGCAGACCTTGTTTGATTATGGGTGTTTTACTGTGTTATAAACTAATGGAAGTACATTTGCTGTTCTGTCTAGACTGTCTGTTCTCTGTTGTCATCTATACCAAAGAAAAAATTTACTAATATATTTAAAGTATTATTTTAGCGATTATCTTTGGCCAATTGAATCTCCATACTCGACACTTTAAAATTTTGAAAGAATTGGATAGGAAGATGAGGCTGATGTTTTTATGTAATGTAATTCAGCATTCAAAGCATTGTTTATGAGTTCCATTCCATCTGTGCTAGGCCTGTATTGTATTATTTGGTGACTGTAAGTCTCAAAGTTCTAACAATGAGCTTTTCGTAAATCAATGGAGTTGTGATTGTGTTCCTGGAGTTCAATCAGATGGCCATTTTGAACCTTTTAGGAAAATCATGTTCCTTCGAAAGGTTTTATATCATTGTAACAACTCCAAGCTCAAAGTTACTGGTGCTCTATTCTAGATTCATGTTCCCTGGTCTTTCTGTTTTGTTTATTTTTTAATTGATTTATATTTTATTTACCTTTGTTTGGTGTTGGATGAGTGATTTACTTCCCTTTTTAAACTTCTACATTCTTTGGCTATTGGTGAGCTGATGATTTATCTTCACACCTTACTAAAGAAATTAACACTTCTGCTGAATGTATTTTCCCTCTGATCAGATAAGCCAAAGAGTATTTGAAATGATTAAAAGTGAAATTGCAAGTGATGCTTTGCTTCCAGAGGAAACAAGTATGTCAAGATTGGATGCTTCGGTAGGTTCTGAGAAGGTAGATGATTGTCCTACCACTGGTTGCTTGGGTAAAACTGAGGTAGGCAACCATTTGGATGCAGGGAAAGATGGAAGAAGTAATAGCGTACCATTTCAATTGTACAAAAGGCGGACGACAATAGTTGTCAGAAGAGAAAGTTTCCTCGATGTTGTTTGTGATGCTCTGGCTGAGTATAAGTATGTGAGTCCCAACCAGAGGGCTGATTTGATATTGGCATGCAGGTATATCAACATGTTATATCTTTTGAGAATATAAGTCAATCTATTTTCACCTGAAGAAAAGTTGATTCTCATGGAATCTGCTTATGTTCCCTCTGCCAGAATTCTTTTCTTTATTAATGGTGACTGTAGATTGTTTGGTGTAATCAGTGATCTTCATATTTTCCACTTTGTATATATTTTCACATCTTTCATATATATGCTGCATGCAATATAAGCATTGTGCCACTGCAATGTGTGTGTGCAGATACATATTTATTTATTATTTGGTTATTGACATTGGTTGTATGATTGCTTACCATTGCATGTTACGGCAAACTGGCTTTTGAGTTGTTTTTGTACCCTCTTGTTATTGGCTAGGATAGACCACACAATTTTGTTTTTAGTAAAATGATTCAGCTTATGGCCTAATATTTTCTTAGCCTCAGCTGAATGTTTCCTGAATAGACTGCTTTTCTTCTTCATGGGTTTTTATGTTTGTGAATTGTGAATTCTAATAATCAACATGCAAAATCTTCATGTGACTGTGTGGTACACTATGTGAGAACTGCAAAACTGTATGATAATTAGTCATTTAATTATTGTCATAAAAACATTCACAATAAAAGTAATATTATACAGTTCATGTCCAAATCATATGATAACATTATACTATGTAATGAAAGTTGAATCTTGAAAGTCATGGTTGCAACAAGTGGCTACCCTGAATTAAAGACACATGTAAATCACATAATTCCCTTATAGTTTGGGGTGGTTTCAAATCATATCATAACATATAACACTATCTAATAAAATTTGGATCCTGAAAGTTTTGGTTGCACCAAGTGGCTACCCTTAATTAAAGATGTGTGTATCACATAACTCCCTTGTAGGTTGGGGTGGATGACATATTTTCACCATGTGATTCATTATAATTACACTAAAACTATTGCCATAATATACTTAAGTGAAACTCAATTATGAAAGTTTAAAAAATTAATATACTACTCTGATTAAATTATTTTATAATATATAATAATTCTTATAAAATCTTGGACTCACACGACACGATATGCATTCATCAAGCAACTTAAAAGTAATTTTTGTTCTTTTATTTTTATTATCAATTTTATTATTCAACCTTAATTATATTATTGAAATATTTTTTTTAGTTTACATATGGTTCTTAATTAAGTACCCCCCCCCCCCCCCCCCCCCCCCCTCCCCAAAAAAAAAGAATAATTTTTGAATTATTGTTCTTTTTCTTGGCCATCAGTATGTCTTAACAGAAAACTACAATAGCTGTTTAGGATTGACCCTGTAGACCATAAGATGTCTTGTTCTAGCCTATGGTAAAATGCGAAGTTTAGAATCCTGTTGATTTGAAAGTACTAGATACTCAATACTGCACTGATCTTGCCACATGACCATAGATGAAATAGTGATCCAGATACATTTTCATTTGACATGCACACAAAATGAGTAATTTCTGTTGACCTTTTTTGACCGAGATTGAAAAGTGAGTTGTTTTTCTCAGGAGATTTCTGAAGGTACTTCTGGTTTTCAAGTCTCTCTTTTCTCTAATGTATTCTCATTTCATGCCCACAATTACTGCTTTGTGGCTGATCAAGAGAATACTGACTTGAATTTGCGTCTTTTGGGTTGCCACTATCAGCATCCCCCATTTATTTTTCTTTGATGTCTGGGTAGATTTGACAATAACAACCTTCAATTTTCAAAGGTCTATCCTTCTAAACAAAGGAGTCAATATGATCTTAGCCTCCTGCAAAAATCTACTGGAATAGTGAATGCCTAAGGCACATTCTGTAGCATAATGTCATCACCACATCTACAAGTTACTTTTGTATCTTAGTTATAATGCCTCTAAATACCAGTTATTCCTTTCCAATCCCACCATTTAGTATAATGTTGCTACTGTCATCTTTATCATCTTTGTTCATACTTCCTCTCTGCATGCGTTTTTCCTTGCTGGTCTAGTCCCATGGACTGCTTATTCTTAGACATGCTTCTTCTGAAATAGCTGGGTTTTCTTTTATGGGCTTAATTGTTATGTTCAATGGATGATGAATTTTCTTGCTTATAATGCTGATTCTGGCCATTCATGGGAAGTACTTTTGTTTAATTAGGAGTTATGGATCTTATTTTGATGCCCCAAAAAAAAGTTACAGAAGTTACTCTGAAGCATAGTTGCTGGGAAATTTAGTTTAGGCTGGAAACCAGGTTCTGGGAACTGTTTGCAATGTTCAAACAAAACTTTGAGAAAATGTCAAGGGCCTTATGAATTATATTGTCTTTTTCCCCCTTTAAAACCAATTTCAGAAATTTTCCCGCTTCATTTTTCTGTTCGATTCTTTTTGGATGAGATTTACTGTTTCCTTCTCATTCTGGTTACTATGCCCTGAAACGACATTGTTGACTATTTGTGCTATTTTTTGGAAGATAAATTCTTTGCTTTCTCCCTAGCTGAAACTTTGGGCTTTGGTAGGATAGGAATGAGACTACACTGGTAATCTTGGGATTAGGTTGGAGCTTTACCTCAGGATTATGTCCTTAAAACAGGCTTTACAGAATTTCCTTTTTTCATTTAAGGAGTATCCACTGCCTGATTTATACCTTGCAATGTGTTCTGCCTGATATAAGTCATTCTATAATAATATTTTCTCATTGCAGAATTCGAGAAAGGAAGGAATCTATAACTGTACTGTTGTGTGGAACTAGTGGCTGTGGCAAGTCTACTTTGTCTGCATTGCTGGTATACTATGCTGACTAAACTAATTTTCATTTTCACAATTATTTGTAGTTTTTTCCACAGTTGTCACTTTTTATTCATCTTATTTCCTAGCATGGCATATATATATTTTGTTTGTAAGAAAGCATGAGGAAATTTGAAGTTCATGAATAAATGTCTTGCAGGGTAGCAGGTTGGGAATCACTACAGTGGTATCAACTGACTCTATCCGCCATATGATGAGAAGTTTTGTAGATGAGAAGCAAAACCCTCTACTCTGGGCTTCAACCTACCATGCAGGGGAGTTTTTGGATCCTGTGGCCGTTGCAGAAGCAAAGGCCAAAAAGAAAGCAAAAAAGTTGGCAGGCATTTCACACTCACTTCCAAAGGATGATCTACCTGACGGTATGACAACTGGGAAATCTGATACTCAATCATCTGAGGTGGGTTCTAGTATAACTGAATTGATCAGTCCAAAGCAGATGGCTGTTGAAGGATTTAAGGCACAAAGTGAGATGGTAATTGATAGTCTTGATCGTCTGATCACTGCATGGGAAGAGCGAAAAGAATCAGTTGTTGTTGAGGGTGTTCACCTGAGCCTTAATTTTGTGGTATTCCTCTAATATTCTTTCATTAGCAGTCTTCCTTTAAAAAAAAAATGAATAAAATTCTTTTCTATGCTTATTTTTCATAACTAAATGTTTTGTTCCTTACCTGTAGATGGGGCTTATGAAAAAACATCCTTCTATCATACCATTCATGATATACATCACAAATGAGGACAAACACTTGGAAAGATTTGCAGTCCGTGCTAAGTATATGACACTGGACCCAGCAAAAAACAAGTATGTGAAATACATTCGAAACATCAGAACAATCCAAGAATATCTATGCAAGCGGGCTGACAAGCATCTTGTCCCCAAAATAAACAATACCAATGTTGATAGGAGTGTAGCAGCCATCCATGCTACAGTCTTCAGCTGCCTTCGTAGGCGTGAGGCAGGGGAACAGCTTTATGATCCTACCACAAACACTGTAACTGTCATAGATGAGGAGTACCGGATCCAGTGTGCTGCCAATTCATTGAGTTCCAAGGGAATGTTTCAACTGCTTCAGAGGAAAGGTTCCTCCAGGCATCTCATGGCTCTTGTCAATACTGATGGATCTGTTGCAAAGGCTTGGCCTGTTGATTCAGTTGATAGTAATGGGAAACCTATTTTGGGCCATGGAACTCAGATTGGTAAGGCTGAACCAGTTAATCTTCAGTTTGGTCTCTATGGGATCAGTGCCTGGCCCTGTGGTGGTGCCACTAGCCGTGCTGGCAGTGTTGATGAGTCAAGGGCTGATGGGACTGATACTGGTAGTAAATATTTCTCTTCTTGCTGCAGTTCACCAAGAATGTCTGATACGCCTTCCAAGGAGGTATTCACAGACACTTATATTTAGTTATTTTCAGAAAACCTTCCTATGATTCAAGTTGTTTTGGAATTATTATTAGTGTTATACGAAATGAATATGTGAATTGATACCAAGCTTGTGGTTGAGCCCTTGTTCTAGGTCTACTGTATTGGTGATAAGATGACATTTTTACTTTTAGTTAGATACGCCGATATCTGCTTGGATATTTAATTGTTTTCTTTTCATTCAGCTAAAGGAGGAACTTTCAGTGCATGGAAGTGATGAAGAGGTTGATGACCCACCTGAGGTGGGTAGTGACGATGATCTCAGTGATGATTTTGACAAAGAGGTCGATGAAGAGGTATGGATTTACATCTTTTTTTCACCAGCTTATGCTGATAGGTGAATGATTTCACTGGCGTTTCTTCTTGTTTTTATCTATCAAATAGAGTTAACAGTTATTTTATACATAGGGTGTTTGATATTTAAAAATGGGTTATGTTAACGAATGCCCTTAAGGTATTTGTTAACGGACCATTTTAGGAAAATTTACCTTTAGCATTTTGGTCACAAGTGAATGATTTGAAAAAAGCTTCTAGATATACACCTAGCCTAGGAATCCTGGCTGAATTAAAAGTCTGAAACTTTGTTTGATCAATCAGAACATACACTGAAAAAATTTTCTCTGGTGTACAGATTGGCTCTGTTGATGAGGAGTCTACAAAGTCGGATGAAGAGTATGATGATCTGGCAATGCAGGACATGCAGGAGAACGGCTACTGGTCAGATGATGATGAGGAAGCCAAAGATATGGTCATGCCTGGTTCTAGGGACCGAAACCTGGACAATTTCCATAGAACTAAAAGTGAAACTTTATCAGAGCCATGCTCCTACTCCTCTATTCTCTTGGAGAAGAATGAGAGGAGAAAGCCTGGCAATGGCAAAATGAGAAGACGCTCCCTCAGCATTCCAGCGTTTAGAAAGCATGGGGCGTTTATGGATGGTCCTATTCTTTCTGCTGCTCCTAAGGGGTAGTGGAAAATTTTTGTCTCAGTTTTAGTGTTTTTCCTTTGCATTAACCGTTTTCCTTTCTAGCTTCTTCTTCTTCTTTTTTCCTTACTAAGAGTATTTAGCCATGTAAATAGTATAGCTTGGTACGGTTGAATGATTTTGAGCTCTCCTTAAGTGTTTTTTGGTTTTTTGTAAATGCAAGTGTTCAATCTATATGAATGTAGAAGGGACCCGTTAATCCAACCATTTAGGAAGCTTTTTATGTAAAATTGAAAAAGTTGTCAAAAAAGTTAGTCACTTTTTCATTTGCTCATAATTTAAAAAAAAAAAAAAATAGTTTACTAATGTATGCCTTAAGAGCATACATCAGTAAAATCCATAAATATATAATTGCAAGAAATGGTTTGATTTGTTTATGTAAAGTCAAGAAGAAGGAACAAGCAAAAAGGCATCTCATGTTTCCGGCACATAGGCATACATTAGTAAAATCCATAAATATATAATTGCAAGAAATGGTTTGATTTGTTTATGTAAAGTCAAGAAGAAGGAACAAGCAAAAAAGCATCTCATGTTTCCAGCACATACGCGACTTTTGTAGGAACAGGCAAGCGGCAAGAAATGTCAATAGGATGGGGTGATATTCACTTTAGCTCTCAACTCAACTGATTGGTACTATAACTGGTAATATATGGGGAATCATACTCAAGGGCAAATATCGTGTTCAAAAAAAAAACTTAAGGGTAAATATCCAACTATCAATGTGCCATTTCCAACTGCAGTAATAAGAAAAATTGAGAAAGAAATTGAATAATAAGCCATTGAGTTTTACCTCAAAATAACACTTTCTTCTCATCTATATATATATGAGTTGGGTTCAAATTACATCTAGTATAACTTTAAGCAATGTTACACCACTCAATAACTTACTATTGAATTCATATTTTGAAAATTCAACCATTGAATTACATGTTTTATATGTTCTTAACATGCATGCCAAATTTCATGTCAATTAAATGTAATTTACCATTCGATCCACAAACTAATCTTTTATGCATTATTTCAAATTACAAAAACTTGAATTTAAACAATTGATTAATGACTTGGTTATTGATCTTTGATTATCTTGAAATTTTGCAAGCATGAAGAATATACAAAGATAATGTAATTTAACGGTGGATTTGTTAAAATTTGCATTTAATTAAAAACTATTGGTTGGTGTAACATTGCTTAAAGTTACACCAGGTGTAACTTTAACCTATCTATATATATACACCAGGTGTAACTTGAACCTAATATATATATATATATATATATAGATAGGTTCAAGTTACACTGGTGTAACTCCAAAGAAGCTACACTTTTAAGACCATTGATTTCTATAAAATCTAATGGTTAAAAATAGTCAATTACCACATCAGCAAAATTATTTTAGGGTGTTTTTTTTTTTTTTTCTCACCTATTTATTAACAACCATTGATTTCTCTCTCCTTATTTATTTATTTATGCTGTCAACATGAGAAATTTTTTTGACAGTATACGCAGTATGTGTATGCAGTTCACTATGCATAATTTTTCCATCCTTTTCAAAGCTGTAATTGTATGTAGACCTCATCCACTTCAAATTTCTAGTATTCTTATTTTTATTTTACCTTTCTGTGATAAATTTAAAAGCATCTTCAACAAAATAAAGTGGAAATATATTTTGTCTTGTAGTGATAAATTTAAATGCATTTTTCAACAAAATAGAGGGGAATATATTTTGTCAAGACCAAAAAAAGTAGGAGTTGCAGTTTCTTTTATAGCATAATTTGTGGAATGAAATACTTCATAAACAGAGTAGCCGAAATATATTGCTTCTGGATTGTGGTTATATTACCCTAATTCTAAAATCAAGACATCATCAATAATTTGCTTATTTATTCATTAACCCACTGCTTAGAATTTTGACATCCAAATCAGATCTTTCAAACTCTTGTATGACAACTATTCAATGTTAGATACAGTAAATCTTTATGAAAAGTTTTAGATGATGGCACCAATACCCCGGCCCGCCTACCCCTTGCTTTAAATAAATCCTAGTAACTTCAATATATATATGTACGTATGGCTCTATGCAATGCAAGTGACTGGATGGAGCACTGTGATATTATGCCACAAGTCTCCATAGCAAGAAGGGTGGAATAAAAGAAAATTATATCGGATTAATCTGGAGAAAAAAAAAATGTACTCACGTTGTAATAAAAAGGATGAGAGAAAGAAAGAAAGAAAGAAATAAGGAGAGAGAAATCAATTGTTGTAATAAATAGGGTGAGAGAAAGAAAAATACCCTTAAATAAATTTTGCTGATGTGGTAGTTGACTATTTTTAACCATTAGATCTTATAGAAATCAATGATCTAAAAAAGGTGTAACTTCTTTGGAGTTATACCAGGTGTAACTTGAACCCATCTCATATATATATATATATATAGAGAGAGAGAGAGATGTGTTCAAGTTACACCTGATATAACTTCACAAGAGTTACACCTTTTATGGACCATTGATTACTATTAGATCTAAGTGTCAAAAAACACTAATAGTAATGTCATTATTACTCTCTAAAAATTAGTGATTTAGGCATTAACTCTTATTATTAAAGGGGGAAAAAAAACCATATATAGTTGCTTCCACCATTAATGCAACACCTTAGTGTCACTACCACCAACATTATACCATCTTTATATTTGTTCTTGCCATCGCTCCTTGAACATCGCTACCACCACTACAATCTATGTTGTCACCATAGATAAATATTAACGATTTTTTGCGCATATAAACAATATAAAATGTTTTGGAGATTAATTCAGAGTAGACGTTGATGGAGTGTAAAAAAAATCTATTGTTATTTTTGAGAGAGAGAGAGGGAGAGGAATGGTCCGACTGGAAGTGGTAAAGTAAAATAGAGAGAAAGTTTGGGAAATAGTATTATCAAAATTTTAAAATCTTTATTTAAATTATTAAATTAATACTTAAAAACATAAAAATATTTTTTAAAATAATATAAGCACGTAGTTGATTGTCGAGAAAGAGAAATTCTAATGATAAATTTCTCAATTGAAAAATACTTTAAATTTCTAGTTTAGTTTAATTTTTTTGCCAAGGGAAGAATGAAGATGTCAAAGTTAATTTGAAGCCTAGATATATATCCACCACAAGAGTAGAAGTTACAATAAAATCATTCCAAAGAGCAACCGGCTAAAAATCATTTTTCACGGCACCGATTTCTTCATTGAATTAATATGGCCAAAGTCACAAAATAAAGATAGCTTGTATTAACAATTTAATCTTTAGCATTTTATGAATGGTGGAGGCTTGAAAGTATAGTGCAAAAAGAAATACGGAGGAAGAAGACGATGATATGGAAGGAAAAAGAAAAGAGCTAATGTTGTGGTGGTTCCCCCCCACCCTCTTTGAATAATAAGAATTAATGCCTAAATCACTAATTTTTAGGGAGTAATAATGACATTACTATTAGCATTTTTTTACCCTTAAATCTACTAATAATCAATGGTCCATAAAAGGTGTAACTCTTGTGAAGTTACACATAATATAACTCTAAAGAATTACACATTTTTTAAACTTTTGAATTTAAGTAGATCCAACGGTATAAAAAAAATCCTCAAAAAAAAAAAACGGTATAAAAAAAAAAAAAAAAAACCCTCATTAATGATAATATTCTAATTGATCTCATTTATTATCACTTATTTAATACATTCCATACTTATTTTTAAACCAAAAAAAAAAAATTATACGTTTGACTCTCTCTCTCCACTACATGTCTCTCTCTTTCTCTTTGTACGTTTCTCTCTCTATCTCCTCCATGGCTCTTCCATCTCCATGGCCAAGTAGCCGGCAGCAAGCAAAAAAAAAAAGTCACAGCCACCGGACTTTGTTGAATAACACAACTATTGCTTTTAGTTGTTCTCTATCTCCACATTTTATCAAGTTGATTTCAAAGCATATGGTTGAAGATTGCATATTATTTTTTTAAGTTTTGAAGATGTAATAGATAGATTGTTTTCATAAAAATTAGTAATATGAGGTATACTATTAATGAAAACGTTTTGGAGGAAGCCTATTAACAATTTTGCCCAAAACGTGTTAATGCCTCCAATGACGGCTTTCAATGAAATACACATGTTGAAAAAAAAAATTCGGTTTATTTTAAATATTTTCTAGGAAAGGAAGATAAGAATTCTTCGATAATTAGTGTGTTGCCTTAATCAATAGGATTGCATTGCTATGTTGCCTTAATCAATAGGATTGCATTGCTGTAATGAATTCGCCAGAATTGCACCATTATCTTGTAAGCAATTGCATTTGTAATGATGGTTATAAAGTTGCAACTGAATTGCAACAACGAAAAGTGCAGTCTCTATAAAAATTTCACAAATATCACAAATACAAAATGATGGAAATATAATTGCTCAAACTAGAATTTCAAACGGATTTCTTACAAATTATTTAATGTCAGTGTCTGGTAGCTATGTGTGTGTGTGTGTGTTTTTTTTTTGTTGCTAGAAACCTATTCGTGGAGGTGGAAGAGCGGTGGAGGAGAAAGAGAGAGTGTTCTAGAGAGAGAAACATGGAGATAGAGAACAACTGAAATCAATAGTCTTGTTATTCAATAAAGTCCGGTGGCTATGGTTTTTTTTTTTTTTTTGGTTGCTGCCGATAACCTGGCCGTGAAGGTGGAAGAGCCATGGAGGTGAGAGAGAGAGAGAGAGAGAGAGAGAGAGATGTGTAGTGGAGAGAGAGAAAGAGTCATACGTATAAATTTTTTTGGCTTAGAAATAAGTATGGAATGTATTAAATAAGAGATAATAAATCAGATCAATTAGAATATTAGCATTAATAAGGGTCTTTATGAGAGTCATAAAGAGTTACACTAGGTATAACTTTAACCCATCTCATATATATATATATATATATTTAAAGTTACACATTTTTTAAACCATTGAATTTAAGTAGATCCAACGGTTAAAAAAACCCTCATTATTACAAATATTGTTATTAGGAATTACTCTCATTTATTACATTCTAAACATATCTCTAAACTCAACAAAATTTGACATCTAATCTCTTTCTCTCTACGTTTCTCTTTCCCTCCATTTGTGTGTGTGTGTGTGTCTCTCTCTCTCTCTCTCTCTCTCTCTCTCTCCATTCTAAACCTACGTTTCTCTCTCTCTCTATCTCCTCCTCCATTGCTCCTCCACCATTGGATGTCTGAGCTTGAGCACCAAGAAGAGGTTACTTTGGTTGTCAAGGTCTTGAATTTTTGCTTCCATTGTACTTTCTATTTCACATTCTCATTTGGGTTGCTTTTAGATTTTCAATTTTTGGGTTTATGATTGCTCAATCTCTCACTCATAATTGAAATAGTCATTGCTGGTCTTCTGGATGGGGAATTTACTTCGTATGATATGCAAACAAGTAATTTTTTCTGACTAAGTATATTAAGAAGAGCAGTAAATGGGGATGTCCTGGAAGTGTTTGATAAAATTCTTTAAATAAAATATTTGCTCTTGGGAACTTCTAATATGCTTTGGTTTGATGATTGTTGAGAATTATTTTACTTTCCTGTAAAATGGAGGCTTCATAGAAAAAAGTAATCTGAACTATGTCCACTGAAGGAGGTCCTTTTAGTAGTCATTTCTATTATTTTGACAAGGTCATAACTCTGTTATAGACCTGCTTGAGAGTAGAAATGGAATTTGATACCAACCTGAACCTGATTGGCTTGGTGCTAGCCAAAAACCACCCACCTTATCGGGTTATCAAGATAATATATTGAAGAAAATACATGAGCAGTTTAAAGATGTCTAGAAAATAAGCCAAGAAACAGATTCTGTAAAAGACTAAAAGTTGCTTCCTCCATTTCTCTTAATAATAGTAGAAAAGATACGCCCAAAGCTTTTACCGTTTGGAGACAACATTTTAGTACATAATTGTCTTACTTCCGTGATATCATTTATGATACACAAATTCAATTGCTCCTTAAGATGATAAAATACTCGAAAATTTATATTGAAGAAAATATTTTCTGCTGCCTCTAAGATTGACCTCAGATCTTAATTAACTGCTTCACACCTCTGTCTTATGGTGGGCTTATGCTAGTTTATTACTCATGCAACTTTTTGTTGTCCTTTGAAGTGTGAATGCATCACACTTATCAGCTTGGTTAAGTAAATGGTGGTCTGAAATTGATGACAAATAAATCGGTACTTCTTATGTATTCAACATGTAGCACTGGTTTGATCATTCAATGAAGCCAGAGCTTTCCTGTTCTAATTATTGCCCACATGCCTATGTGTTAGCCATTTTCTATACTTTTATCTCATCTTGTAGTTTTATTACTAAGAGCTTAAGCCAGTGCAGTCTTGCATCGTGCTCTTAGTGGTCAGAGCTTGGATTATTAGACAATTGGATTCATTTAGTATGCAGATTGGTTTCTTCTTTTTTGAGGACATGATCAAAATTCATTTGAATATAAATTATTATTCTCTTTTTCTTTTTCCTTTTATTTTCTTCTTTAGAGGGACTTCATTTTGGTTTCAAGGCTTGCTTGTTATCCCTCATATTATTGAAGAGCATGGTTAAATCTGAACCAGTGAATGGTTGTCCCTCATTTTATAGGAAAAAAGGAAACTAGAGACGAACAGTTGATGCACATAGATGAAGCATTGCTATATTTTAGAGCTCCTATATTTGGATTTTTTGCCCATCCCCTTCCTGAATAAAATGCCACAAATTTCAAGCATCAAATCAAGAAGTGTTGTAACCCCATGTTTGAACGACTGTAGACTAGTTCAAAAGTAAATTAATGTGGAACTAGTCTTTACAAACAATCAGATCCTTACTCATGTATATAAATCACAACTAACAATTAAAAACTAATCCTAAAGTTACAGGTAGTATAGCTATTTTAAGTTACTGCACTGTCTACTCTATTTACTACACTTTTTACTGCATTGTCTGCACTGTTGTTTAGGCAGTCTTGGCTTGAACTCTTCCAATGCACTATTCTGGCATTCTGCCTCTCTGCCTGAGTCTTTGTCTTGATACACTCCAATACCAGGAGCAAAAAACCTTTCCCCGTATGTACAAGACCTTGCGCAATTCGCACCTGTAAAAGAGGCAAAGGAACTCCATCATTTTCATAATACATATATAAAAAAAAAACTCCATGAAATACTATATAGAAAAGTGTAAGGAATTCAATAGAAGCATTACACAAAGTTGACTATTATTGTCATTGGAAGATTAGTTCCAGAACCATGTCTTTCTTTTATGCTAGAAAGAGTTGAGTTCTCCTCAACCCATTCAGGAACTATGTACCCAAGATTCTAGAGTGGCCAGGGCTCTTCATTTTACATTGCTCCATTGCTGAATATGTATGGTTGAGCACTAACCAAAAGTTATGGTTGAATACACTCTTGAATCCAATTCCTATAAAGTATAAAATAAGCTAATTAGAGCCACAACATCACATATCCTACCCAACCAATAGCTTAAAGGAAAAATAAAAAATCAGTTTGATCTAAATTCTAATAGGTTCATACTTCCAATAGCTTACTTGAATATTATTAATTGGTAATCATCATTAAAATTGTGCATATAACAATAGTAAGGTTGTCATAGAAGTGATTTCACAAGCATTAAGAGAGGGAGAGAGCTCTAATGGAATGTTGATTGTATTGCTAATTTGTAATCTAAAAGGAAAAAAAGAGGTTCAACTTATTTCTACATCTTTCCATTGTTATTTTTAAAAGAACACCATGGGTTTTCCAACCTGAGAAATTTGTTGGAATCCTTATCTTACAATCAAGAAATTTTCAAGCTTTCTCAAACATATGAATAGAGATTATAAAAAAAATTTGTTTCCTATCAATTCAAATCATAACTATTAATCTACACTTTCAATAATTCTGTTACAATTTGGACCTAAAAGCTTACACCACAAGTTCCTCAGGGGGCTTTGGAGACTTCATCGTGTCTTCATATATGTTCATTGCATCTACAGGAGATCCTTGCCTCAAGAACCCCCTTATCATTTCCGTGTATGTTTGAGAATCAGGGAACAAATTCTCCTTTCTCATGTCTTCCCACAATTGCATTGCGTCATCCATTTTCTGAGACTTTGCTAATACAATAATCAAGTCCTTATACAGATAAGCATCAGGCTTGAACAAATCTTGCTTCCATATCACTTTAAACACCTGAAAATTCATTGAGTTGCTTGTAAGCTCAAGTGTATGGTCATGGTAAAAGAAAACCACATCAAAATCTCAGCATAAGAATATAAATAAATGGAATGAGGCATAATTTGATGTAATTTGACAGAGACTACTTTATCGAAATAGCCTATCCAAACTGTGCGTTATAGATTATGAAGAAACATAACTTTAAACAATATAAAGCCCACAATAAAATTGCAGAAATGGAGGATTGCAAGCAAGAGTGAATAAAGAAAAGTAACTATAAAAGTCATTATTTCCATTGATATTGAAGGAGCGTACTAAACCCAAAATGTAAAAACAAACTAGGCAAAAATGTAAAATTGACCCTCTAACTTTTACTGTTTTTCATTTCAGTCCTCTAACTTTCAGTTTTGTCAATTCAGTCCTCTAACTTTTAATTTTTGTCAATTCAAGGCACCATTACAATTCAGTTACTATTGCCGTTAGATTGGCTCTGTGGAAAAGGACAAAATGGTAAATTGAAGACTGGAGGTGGAGTTGAGAATTTTCTGTTGATTTTTGATCACGTTGATCATGCCTTTATCAATGAAGATCCAGTCGATCGATTTTAACATGCAGGAAGAGACTATGAGGATCGACTCAGTGAAGCCGATGTCGTAGTCTCGGCTGAAGAGGTTTTTTGATTTCCAGTTCTGAGCGTTCTGAGGAATTTCACGGCGGCGCCGGAGAAGGTCGTGGACGAGGAGCCGCATTTTCAGAAGGACGGCTTTAATGGCTCGGTTGTGGTGGCGCCGGTGGTGGCCGCTGAGTTTGAGCCGAGTTCTGCCATGACCTCGCCCCTCTCATTCCGGATCATCGCCCCAACACCTGAGCAGTTCAACTCCGAGAAGATCGCAGCATCAAAGTTCAACTTGAAGGCAGATTCTGGAGGTGGATGCCATACATTATCACCTGGACAAGTTACTGAAATCCGTAGCTGTCCCTGCGCATGATGGAAATCCTCCAAAAATTCCTTTGCTCGTTTATCTCTTTAGTTTTCTTGTTTGGTTGAGACTAGAGCCTACATATTTAATTTACATAGGATCATACACTCTGCCTTATTCAACAAGCTCGTTTGAAATTTAATTTACAAAGGATCAAGCACTCTCCCACATTTAACAACCTCCTATCTAGTCAAACGCTACAAATCAAAATGATGTTATGTTTGTAGATGACGCAAGCTAGATATCACATCTAATATATTTTTGGAGATGTTGATAAGATCTAGTAGTTATTTCAAGACTATACGATTTTATTATAATAATATGTGAAAAGTGTAAATAGTTAGTTGTTTTTATTGCCAACACGTGACAATCTTAAGCTGAGGAAAATAGTTGAGGAGGATGGATGTATGCTCTGTTCAGGGGGGGCTGAAACAGGGATCCATGCTTGTGCAGTAGCGAAAGATGTATGGTGATCAGGCTACAAAAATGCGGTCAAGGGCAGCAGGACGTACTCCATTTATTTCAAGAATTTCTGGGTAAACATTCCACAGCTGAGTTCGAATTATTCTCAGTTCAAACTTGGATTATCTGGAACCAAAGGAACACGGTGGTATATGGTGGTAAGCTTAAGGACCCGAGGTGGCTAAATAAACGAGCAAAGGAATTTTTGGAGGATTTCCATCATGCACAGGGACAGCTACGGATTTCAGTAACTTGTCCAGGTGATAATGTATGGCATCCACCTCCAGAATCTGCCTTCAAGTTGAACTTTGATGCTGCAATCTTCTCGGAGTTGAACTGCTCAAGCGTTGGGGCGATGATCCGGAATGAGAGGGGCGAGGTCATGGCAGAACTCGGCTCAAACTCAGCGGCCACCACCGGCGCCACCACAACCGAGCCATTAAAGCCGTCCTTCTGAAAATGTGGCTCCTCGTCCACGACCTTCTCCGGCGCCGCCGTGAAATTCCTCAGAACGCTCGGAACTGGAAATCAAAAAACCTCTTCAGCCGAGACTACGCCATCGGCTTCACTGAGTCGATCCTCATTGTCTCTTCCTGCGTGTTAAAATCGATCGACTGGATCTTCATTGATAAAGGCATGATCAACGTGATCAAAATCAACAGAAAATTCTCAACTCCACCTCCAATCTTCAATTTACCATTTTGTCCTCTTCCACAGAGCCTATCTAACGGCAACAGTAACTGAATTGTAACACTGCCTTGAAACGACAAAAATTGAAAGTTAGAGAACTGAATTGACAAAACTAAAAGTTAGAAGACTGAAATGAAAAACAGTGAAAGTTAGAGGGCCAGTTTTGCATTTTTGCCTTTTTTTTTTCTTCAGCTTGATTTTCTTTCACGGCTTTCTTCTCTTTCTCTGATTCATTGGAACTTCATTCTCTTTCTTGTTTTTGACAATTGTTTCTTCAGCTCTTTGCCAATTCTCCTTGCAACTTTTCTCGATAAGGTCTTCTTTCTCTAGGATGAGAACTATCATCTTGAAGGTCTACTTGGGTAGGAGGGTGGTGAGCTTCCCATGCTCAAGTGGACAAATTATTTTGATACCCCCTTGGGTAGCAGGGTGGTGATCTTCCCATGCTCAGGGATAAAAACTATCTTCTTGAATGCTCCATTGGGTAGCACCGTAGCAGGGTAGTGACAGTGAGGAATTTTGTCCCTATTCCACTTAAAAAAAATTTTGGATCATTTCGGTCTATTTCAAGTGTTTCGGGACGTTTTGGTAAATATTGGCCAAAATTCAAGATTTGGCCGGCATGAAGTTTGTGCTTAAAAAAAATATGAACTATAATTTATTGTTTAGTTGTTTCATTAATAAAATTATAAGTTCATTTGAAATATTAATAAAATTATTAATTATTGTTGTTTAGTTGTTTCATTAATTTGTTTGTCTTTTATAAACTATAATTTGTTGTATTGTTGTTTCATTAATTATTAAATTATTAATTGTTGTTTAGCTTAAAATAATTTAATTTGTTTGTCTTTTATAATGTATTAGTTAATTAAATTATTAATTATTAATATTTAGTTGCTTCATTAATTTTTTTTACTAACTACTAGCAGTCTAGCACACAATTTACTGCACATTAGCACACACAAGCACACACTTCATGTGTGCACACAGCCATGGATAAAGTCAAAAAAATAGGGGCAAATAAATTGGTGTTTCTTAACAGCAAGTCATAAATCACAATACTAAAAGACAAACTCACCAACACCAACTGACCAACATAGTGACACACCAACGGATAAAGTCAAAAAAAAAAAAAAAAAAAAAATTTTTACTGGGGAATTGGTGAATTCCATAAATGGAAATATCCATTATAAAATATTTTTTTACGATTGATCCTCTTTCTTGCCTTGAGAAATCGGTATTTTAATTTTGTTTGCTTTTCTAATGAAAACTCTGAATTCATTTATTTTTTTGATACTATGGGAAGATAGCCAGTTATTAGTAAAGCCCTCGCGTGCCTTCTGATGATGAATGAGAAATTGATTTCATGATCCATTTTTAGGGCCAAGCCAAAAAAAAAAAAAAAACCTGACCCCTTCTGTAAATATTTATATTTAACATTTCTTTATTCAATTGTTTAAAGTTTGAACTTTGAACTTTGAAGTTCATGAAACCTAAAGCCTGTAGCTATAAAATGCTTTTGCTTCTGACAGAGTACATGCCTTGAAAAATTGGTATTTTGTTTGCTTTTCTAATGAAAATTCTGAATTCATTTATTTTTTTGGTATTAGTCTATAGCTACATTTGGAGTGAATCTAGTGACAGAGATACCTGCCTGTCTGATACGTAGTGAAATATTTTAATCAAAGTTATGGAATAAATTTATGCACTTCTCCATATTTCATATTTCCTTTCACCTAAAAAGCCAAGGTTTCCACCAAGTGAGGAAATGGGTGACTTTTAAGAAATTGATATTGATTAACATGTTCCTACCCAATAAATATAAATATATATTGATTTACATGTCAATTCAATTTAGGCAAAAATATAAAACTGACCCTCTAACTTTTACTGTTTTTCATTTCAGTCCTCTAACTTTCAGTTTTGTCAATTCAGTCCTCTAACTTTTAATTTTTGTCAATTCAAGGCACCGTTACAATTCAGTTACTGTTGCCGTTAGATTGGCTCTGTGGAAAAGGACAAAATGGTAAATTGAAGATTGGAGGTGGAGTTGAGAATTTTCTGTTGATTTTTGATCACGTTGATCATGCCTTTATCAATGAAGATCCAGTCGATCGATTTTAACATGCAGGAAGAGACTATGGGGATCGACTCAGTGAAGCCGATGTCGTAGTCTCGGCTGAAGAGGTTTTTTGATTTCCAGTTCTGAGCGTTCTGAGGAATTTCACGGCGGCCCCGGAGAAGGTCATGGACGAGGAGCCGCATTTTCAAAAGGACGGCTTTAATGGCTCGGTTGTGGTGGCGCCGGTGGTGGCCGCTGAGTTTGAGCCGAGTTCTGCCATGACCTCGCCCCTCTCATTCCTGATCATCGCCCCAACACTTGAGCAGTTCAACTCCGAGAAGATCGCAGCATCAAAGTTCAACTTGAAGGCAGATTTTGGAGGTGGATGCCATACATTATCACCTGGACAAGTTACTGAAATCCGTAGCTGTCCCTGCGCATGATGGAAATCCTCCAAAAATTCCTTTGCTCGTTTATCTCTTTAGTTTTCTTTTTTGGTTGAGACTAGAGCCTACATATTTAATTTACATAGGATCATACACTCTGCCTTATTCAACAAGCTCGTTTGAAATTTAATTTACAAAGGATCAAGCGCTCTCCCACATTTAACAACCTCCTATCTAGTCAAACGCTACAAATCAAAATGATGTTATGTTTGTAGATGACGCAAGCTAGATATCACATCTAATATATTTTTGGAGATGTTGATAAGATCTAGTAGTTATTTCAAGACTATACGATTTTATTATAATAATATGTGAAAAGTGTAAATAGTTAGTTGTTTTTATTGCCAACACGTGACAATCTTAAGCTGAGGAAAATAGTTGAGGAGGATGGATGTATGCTCTGTTCAGGGGGGGCTGAAACAGGGATCCATGCTTGTGCAGTAGCGAAAGATGTATGGTGATCAGGCTACAAAAATGCGGTCAAGGGCAGCAGGACGTACTCCATTTATTTCAAGAATTTCTGGGTAAACATTCCACAGCTGAGTTCGAATTATTCTTAGTTCAAACTTGGATTATCTGGAACCAAAGGAACACGGTGGTATATGGTGGTAAGCTTAAGGACCCGAGGTGGCTAAATAAACGAGCAAAGGAATTTTTGGAGGATTTCCATCATGCACAGGGACAGCTACGGATTTCAGTAACTTGTCCAGGTGATAATGTATGGCATCCACCTCCAGAATCTGCCTTCAAGTTGAACTTTGATGCTGCGATCTTCTCGGAGTTGAACTGCTCAGGCGTTGGGGCGATGATCCGGAATGAGAGGGGCGAGGTCATGGCAGAACTCGGCTCAAACTCAGCGGCCACCACCGGCGCCACCACAACCGAGCCATTAAAGCCGTCCTTCTGAAAATGCGGCTCCTCGTCCACGACCTTCTCCGGCGCCGCCGTGAAATTCCTCAGAACGCTCGGAACTGGAAATCAAAAAACCTCTTCAGCCGAGACTACGCCATCGGCTTCACTGAGTCGATCCTCATTGTCTCTTCCTGCGTGTTAAAATCGATCGACTGGATCTTCATTGATAAAGGCATGATCAACGTGATCAAAAATCAACAGAAAATTCTCAACTCCACCTCCAATCTTCAATTTACCATTTTGTCTTCTTCCACAGAGCCTATCTAACGGCAACAGTAACTGAATTGTAACACTGCCTTGAATCGACAAAAATTAAAAGTTAAGGGACTGAATTGACAAAACTGAAAGTTAGAAGACTGAAATGAAAAACAATGAAAGTTAGAGGGTTAATTTTGCAATTTTGCCAACAAACTATCTCTTTTTCAATTGCTAATAACTTATCGATTTAGAATGATTTAAAAGAGGAGGAAAAAGACTTCTTTTATGATCTTTTATTTCTTTGCATTTTAACTAAGATCCTTGTTTGAGACAGAGAATTGACAGATGCAATTGACAATATCACAATAATAGAAATGACTACTAAAAGGACCTCCTTCAGTGAACATAGTTCAGATTGCTTTTTACTATGAAGCTTCCATTTTACAGGAAAGTAAAATAATTCTCAACAATCATCAAATCAAAGCATATTAGAAGTTCGCAAGAGCAGATATTTTCTTTAAAGAATTTTATCAAACACTTCCAGGACATCCCCATTTACTGCTCTTCTTAATATACTTAGTCACAAAAAATTACTTGTTTGCATATCATACGAAGTAAATTTCCCATCCAAAAGCCAACAATGACTATTTCAATTGTGAGTGAGAGAGTGAGCAATCATAAACCCAAAAATTGAAAATCTAAAAGCAACCCAAATGAGAATGTGAAATAGAAAGTATAATGGAAGCAAAAATTCAAGACCTTGACAGCCAAAACAACCTCTTCCTAGCGTTCAAGCTCAGACATCCAATGGAGGAGGAGCCATGGAGAAGGAGATAGAGAGAGAGAGAGAGAGAGAAACGTAGGTTTAGAATGTAGAGAGAGAGAGAGAGAGAGAGAGAGAGATGTCAAATTTTGTTGGGTTTAGAGGTAGGTTTAGAAAGTAATAAATGAGGGTAATTAATAAGATTCTAATAACAATATTTGTAATAATGATGATTTTTTTTAACCGTTGGATTTACTTAAATTTAATGGTTTAAAAAATGTGTAAGTCTTTAGAGTTACACCATGTGTAACTTCAGGTGTAACTTGAACCTATCTCTCTCTCTCTTTCTATACACACACACATGTATATATAGTTTTAACTTATGACGTTTACTCTTAATGATGATTTTTTATTATTAAACAAAGACACTAATCGATTTTTTGTGTAAGCTGAAATTGAACCTCAGAGTTTTTATTCAACTATCAAAAATTTTACTAGTCAAGCTAACTGAAACATACCTCCTCATAATATTAACACAAATGAGGATGATAACTAAAGTTATGAGTTAAAAAGTTAGAGTGAAACTTGCATGTGAAACTTTCTGCTAGAAAAATAATGATGATAAGGATGGTAACCATAGAGGAACTCTTGGGGAAGCAAAATTTGAACACTCCTCCCAAGGTTGAAGCCTCTCTGCCAAAAGCGGAAAAGAAATGAAAGGTTGCTTGAAGCTGAAAAGATATTCTGACCTCTTTCTGTGTGTGTTATTTGTGCTAATTCTCTCTCTTTGTTTTATGCACGAACAAAATATGTTGCTTGCTTTACTTGCAGGTACGGAATAACACTTATTTATAATAGCAATTCTTTATCAGCTCGGCAGCACCTACCCATGTTTTTTCTCTATGAGCATTTCTCAATTTAAACCAAATATTACCCTGTGGCACCAACTGACTTGATTGTCATCATCACCATTAACTATCAATGTTCTCTCTCTCTCTCTCTCTCTCTCCTGACATACCAACTACACATACAAGAGTCATGAATCACATCTAGCGTCTCTCACTACTATTTCGCTAGAAAAAAATATGGTCATGTTAATGTATGACTTTAGAGCACACATTAATAATTTGTTTTTAAAAAAAATTATGAAAAATTGAAAAAACTTTCAAAAAATTTAATCCCTTTTCGCTTCTTCATAAAAAAATTTCCTAAAATAGTATACTAACATATGCCCTAAGAGCATACGTTAGTAAAACCCAAAAAAAATCCAATGTTTCAAATGTATGAATAATGCTAGGCTTACGTAAAATTGCACAATCTTTGTCACAACTAGCCACGTGGTGAGGTATGAGTGATAGAAATATAGTATTTGGTCCATACGAGAACACATCTCTACCAGTAACAACTCGTCGCGTGGTGAGTTATGGCAAAAATTGTGCAACTTTATGTGGTTCTAGCATTACTCCAAATGTATATATAGTATTATACTTAAAATATGTGATTCTTATCTATCTCTGAGATCCACATGTTGTGAGTGTGATTCTACATACATCCAAAACACTAGATTCACATATTTTAAGTATGATGTTGCATGTATCTAACACACTAAATAGTGTAATTCTGTAGATAGTGTAAAAGTGGACTCTAGGGACTCCATAGAAGTGGTAGTTATAGAAAAGGTATTCTCAGTATTGGTTACAACAAGAATGGGTGCATCAAAGGAGAAGGTATTACATGTATTGACCCTCTCACATGGGGGTGGACCTCATATTTACAGGACTCACCCCATGTGAGATGGTGGATGCATACACTGGATACATAATAGATTTTTAATGGGTGCATTAGAGGAGAGGGTATTACATGTATCAACTCTTTCACTTGGGTGTGGACCTCATATTTACAACACTCACCCTATGTGAGATGGTGGATGCATACATTGGATACATTATAGATTTTTTTCACATTAGAAAGGAAGCATCAATGGAGATTTTTAGTGGTGTGATCCAGACGCCAGTAGTAAGAACATTAATTGTTATCACGAGATTCTTAGAGGGAGCAAGACCATAACCTAATTTCTTGGAGTGTTCTAATGAAGAAGTGAAAGAGCTAAATGATGGAACAAATTAATAACATAGTGCTGCTGTTTTGAGACCACATATTCTATAAACAAGTCTATGCATCTCAAACAAGTTTATTGGGATCCTTGTCTAAGGAAGAAAGATGAGAGCGATGAAGGAGTTGGTTACGGACAAGCTTGAAACAAGTGAAGCTAATCTTAGTGAGAAATGTACTTATGGGAATCCTTGGTGAATTTCTAAGGATAGAAATTAAAATTTTTTATACTTGGATTAAAAGAATTACCTGGACAAGCTGCTCAAGAGATTTAACATGACGAATTATAATAAAAAGATATGTCCAAAAAACGAGTTTTTTATTTTTTATTTTTTTTTTAATTTTATAAAAAGGTCCCCTAACTGTTGGTAGTCAAATGTATATAAAGACAATATCAGATATGATATTTGTCATGCAATTGGGTAAGTCAATAAATTTCAATCTCATCATGGAAAGGTATATTTACAGTAGTGAAGCGGATTTTAGATGCCTGCAAAGCACCAAAAGCATGAAATTATGCTTTAGATTAAGTAAATCTAGAGAGAACAAGATACACTGACGTAGATTTTTGCAGGAAATGGTAGGTTTTCTTTTTTAGTGGAATGATAGTTTCTTGGTTAATTAGTAAGAATTAAACAAAATTGTGTTATGAAATATACTATGAAAGCTAAGTATATGGCCTACAATAGTGGTATGTATATAACTTACATTGATGCAATATGATATTTGGTCAAGATAATAGGGTTTTATAAATAATTTAAACTAAGATATACTTAGCAGAATAATCAATATGTGCTTTGCAAAAAGAAGTCCAAATATTGTCTTGTTAATTAAATGCTAGAACTAATAATTCTAAGGCATGCACATTGATGTATCACTGTATACTAGATATATAGTGAACATGAGTGAAATCAAAGTTGGTTTTTTCCCATTGACCAATGGACTAACACTCTAAATGAATTCAAAGTGCATGTAGCAAGAATGGGAGTTTGGAGTGAAAAACATTTACGAGGAGACAAATACTCATGACTCTCATGAATAAAAATTCCATTGAATACATATCTGGTTGAAATTGAGTGATATCTAGGTTAGTAAGTGTGAGAAGATGGCACTATTAAAAGTCATTTGAGGAAAATCTTTAGTGTAAATGGCTTGGAAATAAGTACTAGCAAGACATAACATTTGATGCATGTCAACACATATAAGTGTGTAACTAAAGCAGTCAATGATGGCATAAGGTGTGGACTATGTTTCCGGCCACAACTCCATTCTAGAACCAATAGTCACTGATGTTGTTTGCTTATTTGAGAGTAAATTGGAAGTCATTTAGACTGTACTACTTGTAACTATTAGTGCATGATAGGAATGCAATAAATTTTAAGTAACAAAGCATCCGCACATGTAGTCAAGTTTTTATTGACACCGATCTGTGTGTTATAACATATGAGAGCTAACATATAACAAATATTGGAATCATGCTGGTATCATCCAACTAAAACAAATTACTTGTGTTATGTTGTACACGAGTGGGAGATCTGAATATATGAGGGTGATCACATTAAAACTTGATGCACTTTCATGTAATTTATTACACCATTGAAATGATGGTTTACTTTACAATCCATTAGTGTTGTTTGGTGATATATATGTTGCAACCCTTATGAAAAGATACAACTCTTCAAAAAAAGTTGTGACTCTAGCTGAAAATTAGGTGACCTTTGATGAGTGGATGTTAAACATCTATGAAATAGTGCATGCTCTTACATAGAGTCCCAGGTAGAATAGTGATACACTTATGAACTCAGATCAATTCACTGAGTATGGTCATAAATTAGTAGAACAATGCAACAGAGGTCAAGATTGTGTAATTCTCTGACTTTCCTACTTCTTTCCTTACTTATTTAATTCTCAACTTCATGCTTGCTCATCCTTAGCTCATTCTTTTTCATATTGCAACTCATTCTTCAAATATGTGCATAGATGCAATGACTACTTTGTCAAAATTTGGAATAATTTAATGCACAAGGGGAGCTTGCATGAAAACGTACTGCACAGATAATAGTTGTCAGTCACTTTTGAAAACAATCCAATGTTTTAAATATATTTCAAATTTAGAGAGTACACCTAAAATGATTTTCCTAATCTTTCAAACTCAAGCATGCTTAGAGCAACTTCACAACTTTGTGAGACAACAGGCTCGGGGTCCTTTGCAAATTCCTTAAGAAGTGCTATACTTTGGTCATCTACAAATGTGAAAAACACAAGAACTTAATTAAATGACCCAAAAGTGACACTAATACCAAATCACACTCACAAAGTATATTGTCAAAATGATTGGTCCAATAGTGGGCCACTAAATGTTTCTTGGCCTAGCTATACCTTCTGCTTCAACAATAACAATCTATAGATTGAATCTAGAGTCCTACCAGGAACTGTATAAAATGGATGAGGTATGGAGCTTAGCACATTGGCAAGGTGTAGGAGTAGACTCCAACAGAAAAGGATTGGTGATAGGAACACTTAAATACAATGGGAATGACTTAGCTATTTGAACATGAGATAAGTAGCACTTTTTCATTTGTTTGTGGATTAGTGGACTTAAGAGAAAACAGTGAGTGAGATGTAATGAACTATCTGACAATGCAAATACTCTTCTAACAACTTGGTGCAGGGTTGAATCTAAAGGAAATCCAATATGGTTGAAAAGGCTCTTCCCCCTGATGTTCTTTAAATCACTATACTCTTTTATCATCTTAATGGCATGCATGCCAACTTTACCTTAATGAATGTCCCAGTTATAAAAGCTATTCAATATTCTCTATTTTTTTGTGAAAATTCATAGCTGCAAATATAAAATTAATAAAGCCAAATGTTGTTAGCTTCATAGTTAGATGAAGAAGTTTAGTGGCTCAAATTGATACTTTAGTAGAATATATTTTGTTATGCCACAAACAATCAATTTTTTATTTTTATTTTTTCATTTTCTTTTTGTGGAAGCACATTTGATTAGAAGAAATTACATCTTTCATGTTTAATTCAAGCAGCGTCATGTGGATACTTTGATTTGCCTAGAATCAGGAAGAATGAAAAAGATGGAAATACAAAGGAATTTTTATTACTTTATCTTATTTGTTTGGTGCTAAATTATAAGTTGTTTAATGTTGGAAAATTTACCCCATGAGCATCTTATTTGTATAATAAAGGATTTGACCTTTGATCTGATGCAGTTCAAGAAAGATTTGATTTTTCTGGATACAACAAACTTGAGGAGGAAAAGGTTAGGAAAGCAATGTTAAATTTTCATATTCATCCCTTCTTTTTATTTTTTCATTATGCTTGCTCAATCTCCCTCATTGATTGGTTCTTCTACTCTTCTATCTTGCTTTAGAAAACAAAATACTAAAAATTTTGGGTTTTACGTGGATTCCTTTATCATGGGTCATGGAAGCTGCAACTATGATGGCCATTGCTCTTGCACATGGAGGGGTAAGTCCATATGACTTCAGTTTTTTTGTTCTTTTTTACTATCTTTTTATATTAAGGTTAGCAATATGACCATCAGACCAAGTGACCTAAAACAATGAAATAAATATGACTCTAGGCTTACTTTTTCTTGACAATTTTCAGTTTTTTTTTTTAAGTGCAACTAATGGTGAATCTTGTAGTGCTTATTTTGTTTTTGCATTAGTCATTACTTAGATGAAGTTGAAATGACATTTTGAAATTTCCTAATTAGTTAAATTCAATTCTTCAATCAAATTGTTTGGGGAAATTTTTTAATATACCTTATCTGTGCAAAATAAAAGTTTAGATTATCATTACTTTTTTGGCATCTTGATCTTTTTAGTAATGAGAACAATGCTGCCAATGCAGCAGCTATTCTTATGGCACAGTTGGCCCCAAAAGCCAAGTTCTTCTTTGGAGATGTAATGGTATTTTTATTTATACTGTTGATGGTTATGTATTTTGCTTTTGGTGGTGAAAGTTCTATTTTTAATTCAATTCCAAAATTTTGGGCATGGTTAGTTTTATTTTATGATTTTTAGTACTTGGGTTGAATGCCATATAATCTGTTGTTTTGAACATCACATAGGTAATAAAGGAAAAGTTAATGTTGAGGCTTCGTTACATGCTTGTAGCATTTGCAAGCATATCTTGCAGATGGATTTCTGAGTCTTAGATCCAAACTTGATATTGGTAAAATCTTAGAAGCATATTATATAGTTTGAATATATATACATGTATGGGTGCGTGTGTGTGTGTCTTAGATCCAAATTTGCGTGCATAATATTTTGGAGATGAATTTTTGTGTCTTAGATCCTAACTTGATATCACTAAGATCTTAAAAGTATATCATTTAGTATGAATATTTATGTACGTATTTATGTGTATGTTTGTGTGAGTCTTAGTGCTAGACCCAAAGAACGTGTATGTAGGAATTTCCATCTTGGGTGGAGGATCATTTGAAGTTTTTTATTTGGATGACGAGCAATCAAAGAGAAAAGTGAATGGTTCAAATAGAAGCTCCAAAACCCCAAGGGAGAATCCAAAGGGAAATTACCTCAACAGGTTGCAATATACTACACACGAGGATTAAGACATGAGAAAGTTTCAAGTTATCTACTTAGCAAAGGATTATATGTTTTCTAATTATTTGTTTTGTGCTATTTTACAAGGTGAACATGTATTATCAACTTATGTTCAAAATGTAATACCGGCTTTCTAATTATTTGTTATGAGTAAGCTACAAACACAAATGTTCTAACTTTGTATTATTTGAATCACATAAATTGTCTAAATGTTTTAACTAGCAACTATATGGAGCTATTCTACACATACACACACACACAAAAGAGCCCTTAATGGACACTAAAACATGTTCTATAAGCTTGAATTCACATGTTTCATAACAAAAACTACTCAGATAAATCATAAACTCATGCGTTGCATGAGTTGACAACTAGTTAATAAATATATAAGGGGATGTGTGGTCAGTAATGCTACTCGATCCCTCTACATGTGATCACCACCCTCATGAAATATTTCCATCCTTGTCCGGTCCAAACAACTGTTATGTCTGATAGAGAAGAATTTAAGCATTTAAGCATTTATGTATGCACCACTGGCACCAGTAGCAATCACGATGCTTAAAAAGTTTTTCAATGGAAGCTATATTGATATATATATATGAAAAAAGCTTGTCTAGCTGATTGACTATTCGATGGCATGTTTGATTCAGATGTCCAAAAGCTGATCGTCACTCTTGAGTCAGCTTCCCATTAGTTCATTTTATGAATTCCTTTTAACACCTTTGCATTGGTTTGACAATTACATTTGTCAGTGCTTTGATCATCAGTCTAACAATTACGAGTCTCTCTCTCTCTCTCTCTCTCTCTCTCCCCCCCCGGGAGAGAGAATATATGAAACAAACATTAAACAATGCTTTTAACTTTGGGTCCAGTAAATTTAGGACATACATTAATCATGATCTATTTTAAGAAATTTTTTATAAAAAATTAAAAAGAGTGTCAAAAGAGTAAATTAATTTTTTATTTTTTTATAAAAAATTTTTTTAAAATAATTTACAAATATATACCCTAAGTGCACACGCATTAATAAAATCTTTTTAACTTTTATAAACATGTTATTTGCTTTTAGCAAAAAGAAATATGTTACATGGTTGTTGTTGACTGATGACAATCATGACTTGAAAAGCCTAGAATGGACAGTATGACAATTCCATTAGCTGGAATCCACCACCTCACAAAAATGAAGTCTTGGTTTAATTTCCATGGCAGGAGAGCCGAGCTGGTTTGTCTGTCTGTGTTACTGATCACCATGGTCGAACTTGTTTAGCACATTTTGACCCCATAATTTTAGGTTTAATTTTTTTTTTTTTTTTTTGATGAAAATTTTAGGTTTAATTTCAGAATCAAAACAAACAATTGCTGCATCCTGAAAAAGTTGGTGCGATTTTGTTGTCCAATGAAATCTTTGTGCATGCGACCCAAGATTGTCCTTCACTTGCATGTCTGCCACATGTACACCCCACTGGGGTGACACCAATGGGACCACAAAGTACGTATGGGGACCAATGGTGCTTTTGGACTCGTCCTCTCTGAAACTATTTGAAAATAAACAATTTTAGTTTGGGAAACAAAAAAATTAATTTGCACGTATAATTCAGTTCCTCAGAATCTTCTACTAATCCAAGAACAAAACAAGAAAAGAATCATCTACTAATCAGTACTTCTAACATGTAAAGTAAAAGGAAGAAACAGGACTGTGCCTAAATATATGTATGTTATCTGAGAAGATCTACCTAAGTATACAGTAATACAAGAACAGAAAGAGATTCAGTGAATAAAGGTGGACATTTTGTAAATATGGAAACTCTGATATACGTAATCATTTTACTATTACAAACAAAAGTAGAAAACTTGATATTAAGCCTAAGTGAATAAATTGGTTCTTAGCATGAGATGCTCAGATATGTGGCTCATTTTGCTACTTATCAAACCGACATCTACATGGCCCTTGATAGGAAAAATCACTGAATTTCACTTTCAGTACAAAGCATCTTATGGTACCAGTTGAGTGAGTCTTATATCATTGGGAGAATAAGTGTACATTTCAAGTAATAATTAGTACTGCCAGGCGTGTGTACGAACTCCTTCATTTTCAGCATGGGTATAGATTAGAATCTCAGCAAACACAATGAAGCATATCATGGGGAGGCAAAATACACACACACACACACACATATATATAATGGCCCACGACTATTATAATCTAGTATTAAAAAATAAAAATAAAATAAGGTTTCCTAGCCCTAATATCTGGTGGGGAGGCAAAATGAGAAAAGATAGTGATTTACCGCATAAAGTACTTGCTTTTTGAGTAACTTATCTCTAGGATTGCATTCAGTCATTTTCCTTGATTTTTAAACAATCCTGATTCATTTTCTCACCCTACAATTGGAGGTGTTTGATGAAATTTGATCCTAGACTACAGATATTTTTTGATTGGTCTACACACAATTACCTAGTGAATCTTGAACCCTTGAACCTCATCCTCCAACCTATTATTATGAGAGAAGAAAGTGCCAACTGAGTTATAGTTCATTGACCTCTAAGACTACAAAATTTAAACAGGTTAAAACAGTAATTTATTCTAAAACTTTCTTCAAGCTTCTAGATTTAAGAATAATATCTTAAATTTTGTATACCCACAAAATAACAACAAGAAAAGTGGGCTCTATGAAATGTAAGGAGTGAAACATGTCAGATATTGGATGATAGCAACAAGATGGTAGATGAAGGCCCATTAAATTTAAGACATTGATTTGGAAGTAATTGATTGCAGAGTTGCAAAAAGTAGCAATCTTCTAGCTTTCTAAGTTGTGGCTCAAAAACAAAGAAGGAATATAGAAATTATAGTTACCTATTCATTCAAATTAACAATGAATCATGATTTGTACAAGTAAGAGAGAGAGATTTTCTTTTTGTTTTTAAAACTTTGGTTACCAATTTCTTTTATACACAACTAAACGTATGGTTGCCATACAAACTAGATACAATTTTTAAACATTAGGATGTTAAATATAAATGAATATAAATACCCTATTTGCCAAAAAAAAAAAAAAAGAATTAATGAATATAAATAAATTATATGTTACACTCCCTAATAGAGGGTTTTTCTGATCCTTTAAAACCATGAATAGTTAATCCTACCAAGGAGTCAAGTTCGACAGAATTTTTATTTTTATTATTTGATTTTTAAACTCATGGCTAATAAGTAGGGATGGCAATTCATGTTCGCGTGTCAGGTTCGTGTCGTGTCAACTAATAAGCATTCGACTATATAGGTCAACACTAACTCAATGTGTTTAATAAACGGATCAAAATTTCTCAACCCTAACACAACCCATTTATTAAACGAGTCAGTCGTGTCGACTTGTTTATCAAATTTTATAAAAATGAAAAAAAAAATTATGAAAAACCAAACAAATAAATATTTTTGATATAAAATTTAGAACTAATGAATAACTACATCACAACAAATCATTCAAAACTAAAGCACATCCCAATGTCACAAATAACCAATCACAATATGTCAAAGAAAATAAATCACAACTAATAGGATTATATACTTAGAGTTTGAAGGGTATATTGATAAAATGTCATTTAATTAAACGAATTAGATGGGTCAAATGAGTTTTATGTGTTCAACACTAACTCGACCTGTTTATTAAATAGGTCAGAAGTGTCAACCCGAATATGACACGAACTCGTTAAATCTCAATGCATAACCTGCTAATTTCATGTCGTATCATATCAAGTTCGCGGTGTCCAATTTTGCCACCCCTACTAATGAGATTAGAATGAGATGGTTTTTGTCAAAAAAATCTTCTTGAGATGGTTTTATTTTTTTTTTTCATGCAATTTATCAGGAAAGAAATGTGCTATTTGGGGACCTTCTGTTAATGACAGGTTTATCAGAGTAGTAACTTTATCCTACAAATATCCTAATATTTATAAAAGAAAGGTTGAACAAATTGTTGTTAGTTTGGCTTTCTGGTACATCTGATTAGTGATTTTGCATTTGGAATGCGTTTCATATTCTTCTCCTAAAACCATAATGTGTTCATAGATCTTTGAGTAGATAGTGGTTTGAGGTTCTTTTCGATTAAAACACTAGCTAGTTTCTCACAAAATAAACTCTAACTCTCATGAGTTTATAAGAAGTGAATAATACTTGCAATGCTAGAATAGCATGCAGTAAGTCTCCGGAAAACATTGAATATTCTTATAGCTAGATTAGCTACTGAGTGTTAACATGACATAACATATAGTCTAAACATCGACTGAATAATAAGAATAAATACTAATAATCCTCTAAATGACAACAAGTAACTAGTCAAAAAATACATCAAAAAGTAACTTGTCAGCATTGTGAAATCCAAAACCCTAAAAGTTTTGCATGCTAGAGAGACAGAGTGCTGCCATCCATAACTGTGCCCTGCTAAGAACTTTTCATGGTCTAATCCTGGTGTGAGTCATTAAACACATACCAAAAACCAACCACTATAATTTTTTAGTTTTGTTTATGAACAAAGGTAGAAGCTGAAGAAACCATAGCAAGTTAACCACCACTCGATTCTGTTTCTAAATTGCTCTTAAGCTAAAAATATCATTATAAACTGTTTGATCATTGGGCTTAATACTTCACTGCCTTGCTTAGAGTCAATAAAGTTAGCATGGAAATGTACCCTACTGAAGCCCCATATAACAAGTTACTCAGGGCTTGGACAGTGATAGAGGCACACAGATCTCCACACTCTAGAAATTGCAATTATCTGCCATGAATGAAGAAACAGAAAATAAAGATACTTTTTTGAGAAACATTTTTTTGGTACCATTATTGTAAAGGTGGTAAATAGGTGGACTGAATCAGAATGTGTAAGCGACAGGAAAGAGAGAGAGAGAGATGTTGTACATGACAAAGGGTCCAAGTTACAGGATGCCTGGTCCACCAACATGAGTGATGAAAGGAGAAGCCAACAATAGCAGTGATCGACAAACAATAACTTCCCATGGCCGTGATTTTTCATTTCATATCCAAAAACTAGTTCCAGTCATCAATCATCTACTTAATTCCACAGACAAAACCACTTAGAAGAATGTCCATATATAATAAAATAATCAATATGTAGTCTAAATCATGTAGTGAAGACAAAAGCCAGTGGAAAGGAAAAACCAAAACTTGAGATCACCAAAAACCCCATGAAAGAAGCAAGCGTGGAAGGTTCTTTTTTACCAACCTTAAGTTCTTCTCAGCTTCTGCACAAAAATAATTTTCCAATCCATTCTTAGCAAACTCATGAGATTAGTACAGTTCCCTCCACGGCTCCACTTAACTTTTCTTTGCCTTTCTGTACATGAGCCATAAATGTTCATTTTAATGAAATATAGAAATTCAAGGATCTGTGGAACCAGTCCATGTTTGGGTCTAAAACCACACAAAATCACAAAAAAAAAAAAAACAACAAAATAGATAGCGAAAATTCACCTTTTGAAAATATTCTGAAGGTTTTTGCAGAATCATCAAGTCATATTCTCTTTCTCTTTCCATTTAGAGACAAAGTCCCATCTCCAACAGGAAACACTCCCTGAAAAGACACCATTTTCATCCTAGCTAGGAAATTTTGCTCAGAAGAATAATCACAGATCTGCAAAAGGTCAGCAAAACAAAGGGTCCTTGAACAGCAAGGTTCTATTCTTTCTTCTATATATGCAGTGTGCAAAAGGGAATAAACATTTAAAAATACAGTAAATCCATTGATTGATTGCTTTAATTTAAAGGGGGGGAAAAAAACTCCCAGAAACTAGAAAGAAAGCCCACCTGACAGCAACAGAAAACAACAGAAAGTACTTAATAGAAACACACTTAGCCCAAAAAAAAAGGTAGTTAAAAGAAAGAAAGAAAGGATCACCTGGTGGTTCAACTGTTCAAGTGCAAAAGTGGCAGTGTTGAGAATTGCGAGAGAATCCTCTTTTGTAGAGTCGTTTATTGCCGATGCAGCATCATCAAGATTCTCACTTTCAAAGAATTTTGGCCGAGAGATTTTAATTAAAAAATTTTAATTCCATCACCCACCGTGCATTTGCATGTGAATCTTGATGATGCTACACCCGCAAACAACGACTGTCAACCTATGATCATCCTTGTACAAAGCCTACTAATTAATCAAAAACAATATATATGTACCTATGTATGTTTCTATGTATATAAGGAAAGCAAAGAAGAAAGTACTACAACCAAACATTTCCATAGACCTTCGTCAACAAAAGAAAAAACACACACAAAAAAAGGACTCGGAAAAATTTATGACTCTCAAGTCTCATCAGATCATTTCATGTACAACTTTGGCCCAAAGGTCACGGGCATTATCTGACGTGGCCAGTTACCAGTGGTTGGAACATAAAGTGATTTTAAGATTTTTGACTACATTAAAGGGGCACCCGAGAAGAATCTACCGAGTCCAACACGAGTACACGACCATAGGAACAAAACTTATTTTCGAATAATAAGGACTTGTTGGAACAAAACAAAACCCTATTCTTAATTTTTTTTTTTTTGAACCCATCAAAGCTTTTCTTTTTCTTTTTCTTGCAGTACTATTTGCAAGTCATGGAAAAATCAAACTGAGCCATCTATGTAGCTAATAGACACAACACAATACTTTCAAAATTCATAGTTTTTGATATGTGGGCCAAATTTCTCCGATTAGACTCCAGCATCAGAAAACAGTTTAAAAGAGAATCCAAGTCGGATTTTGTCACAGAAAAGAAGACTCGATCGAGCATCAACAAAAAAAAAAAAGAAAAAAAAAAACTACAAAATTAACAGAGAAAAAAAAAACCCCAGATGAAGTAACCAAAAGGAAAACACCGAGTATAGCAATAGAGAGAAAACAAATAAGCAATAAACAACAAAACTGAGCAGGAAACTGAGAGCTAAAACAAAGGGGCTGTGCCCACGTTTGAGATCTATCTCTTAGGGACAAGAAAAGAGAGTCAAGAGCTTAGAAAGAGAACTCACAAGGTTGTAAGGAGTGAAGGAAGGAACTGTTGGAGAGAGAGATATATAAACATGGCAGAAGCGAGGTTTTGATTGGCTGTCTTAAGTGTTTACCATCTTTATACTATGATTGGTTGATGCTTAGCTGTGCAGTACTGCCCCAATATGTGCGCAGTTACACGTCACCATCTTCTCAAAAAACCCTAGTTTTTTTTTTTTACCTTGGGCACTGGTTGGTTGGTGGGGCTAATCAGCCAAATGCATCTCTCAATTTGCTTAACTTGCTTTCAAAAACAGACATGGGTCAATTCACATTCAAGATTTTATTTTGATATCTCGCATTATATTTAAAGTTTTTTTTTAAAAAATTTTATTTCTTTTAAATTAAGATTTTTACCTGAAACGGATTCTATTTATTTGGATTTTTTTTTCTTTTTTTTTTTTGGAGTGATGGAGAGAACTTTGTCCTCATGCTCCTATGCTTATCATGTTTTTTGCATTTAATTTTGTTGCTCCACCTCATCATCCACCTCATCCCTTGGACAAATCGATGAGTCTCCAAACCTATTAGAGTAGAATCATTTTCCTAAATGCGCATATTGATAATATGAACTATGCATGATTGTAGTGATTAAGACTGTGAAGTGGAGTAAAATAAGATGGTGATTAAGATGTTTTATTTTTTTGTTGACCTCATAATATTATGTCACATAAGCTTTTTCAGTTTTATGATGTTACACGTCATTATTTTAATATATATATATATATATATATTAAATTTTATTTTATTCTATATTTAAACCCTTATTAGAATCTTGACATATCATATATATTTTCTTTAAATGTTATAATTCATAGTTTCATATGTAATCACAATCAAAATAAAGGCCTAATGTGAGAATATTATATAATTCCATGTACAAATACATTTATAATAAATGTTTATCAATATTATCATAATTATCGAATTTCATATTTAGAAAAAATAAAATAAAAGTAAGAAAAAAATTATATTATGTTAAACTTTTCTATGCAATACCACCTCACATCTTTGGTGCGGTGATAATATGAATTATGTATGATTGTAGTGATTAAGACTGTGAAGTGGAGTAAAATAAGATGGTGATTAAGACGTTTTATTTTTTTTTTTGTTAACCTCATAATATTATGTCACATAAGCTTTTTCAGTTTTATGATTTTACACGTCATTATTTTAAATTTATTTATATATATATATATATATATTATATATACATATATTAAATTTTATTTTATTCTATATTTAAACCCTTATTAGAATCTTGACATATCATATATATTTTCTTTAAATGTTATAATTCATAGTTTCATATGTAATCACAATCAAAATATAGACCTAATGTGAGAATATTATATAATTCCATGTACAAATACATTTATAATAAATGTTTATCAATATTATCATATTTATCGAATTTCATATTTAGAAAAAATAAAATAAAAGTAAGAAAAAAAATTATATTATGTTAAACTTTTTTATGCAATACCACCTCGCACCTTTAGTGCGGTGGTCACTTCACAAGTATAAATACTTATGGAGTGTGGATGGTAAAGGCCGGGGTTCAAGTTTTTAGAAGGAGAAATTATAAGATCCACATAGTGGACAAGTAATGTGGTCCACCATTCCCCTAAAAAACTGCCACTTGTTTAAAATTGTTAGTTAGAAAAAAATTTTAAACAGAAATTAATTACTGACTCAGTAATTTTAAACAAATGAAAGTTTTTTAGTGGAATGATGGACAAATGACGTGGTCTACCAAAGGACTCTATAATTTCTTTTTCAGGGGGGAGCTTCACACACATATATACTTAGATTAGGCTAGAGTAGAAATTTTATTTTGTATAAAAAAAAAAAAAAAAAAACTTTCCTATGCAATTATTGCATAGGTTACCAATTATTAATATGCATAAAACAAAAAATATTTGACTTTTAATTGATCTCATAATACTGTGTCATACAAGTTTTTGAAGCTCACAATTTTACACATCATTATTCTAATCAATGTTTTTATATTGATTTTAAATTTTATTCTATATTTATACATTCCAATAGAATGTTACTACATCAAATTTTTCTTTAAATGGTTGAATAGGTAATTTCATTTATTAAAAAAAATATATAAGAAATGCCTATTGATAATTACAATAATTACCAAATTTCATATTTAGACAAAAAATTAAAAATAAAATAAAAATCATAGTTTTTTGAAATTTTCCATGCATTGAACAGGTTAGTAATTTGTTGTTCTATATTCCAAAAGCAAAGCCTCGTCATCTCACATAATAGTAAGTTCCACTAATTAAATACTTAATAGGACCTACTATTTATGTGAGAGAATGAAGCATTGTTCTGAGAGTATTGAAAAAGGATTGTGTAATAACTCTAAGAAACAGTCTCCAAAGTTATGTCCGGTAGCTAGAAAATTCACAATAAAAACCCAAATGCTGATCTTATAATATTGTGCCATACAAGTATTTGAAGTTCACAATTTTACACATCATTATTCTTAATATTTTTCAATTGATTGTCTTGGGTTGAAGAAGGTTGTGAATTTGAAGAAAGTGTTTGACAAAGTGCGAAAATACAGTCTTGTTGTCTTATTAAGGCATTAATCCAATTAAATAACTTTGTAAGTTGTAGTTTCTTAATTAGATCTTTAGTTACTATGATAGTGATGTTATCTTTATTTATCTTCTCAAATAATGGCACCAATAGTTTAAGTTTCATTAGTTTGGTTTCTTAATCACATCATAGCAGCATAGGTAGAATAAATTTCATTATCAACTTTTTTTTTTTAATTCAATTTTCAAATTATTGTTGGGCTTCTTCCTCTCAAATGTAAGTGGTTGGCACTTTATAGTGCTATCTTTTGGGACCCTAAGTTAAAATAATAATAATAAAATTGGGATTTGGGTGTTGACATGTAGTTATTGACTACACCTAAATGATGCATTTAGATTTTTTAAAATAATTTTTACTATACATTAAAATAATGATTTATGTATTACAAAAGGGTTAGGTTCAAGTTACACCTGGTGTAAATCTAAACAATGTTACACCACTCAATAACTTGTTATTGAATTAATATTTTGAAAATCCAACCGTTGAATTACATGTTCTATATGTTCTTAACATACATGCCAATTTTCATATCAATCGGATACTATTTACCATTTGATCTATAAGCTCATTTTTTATGCATTATCTTAAACTACAAAAATTTGAAATTTAACAATTGATTGATGACATGACTATTAATCTTTGATCACCTCAAAATTTTGCAAGCATAAAGAATATATGAAGATAATGTAATCTAACGGTGGATTTGTCAATATTCGCATCCAATTAAAAAATATTGAGTGATGTAACATTACTTAGAATTACACCAGGTGTAACTTGAACCCAACCCATTATAAAAATATAATGTTGAGAGATTGAGGTTGACTAATTTTTGTTGGAGAAATTACCAATAAAATAATTTTTACTACAATAAAAATAAAAATATAAATGAATAATATCGAACTGAGGTACGGAAATTTCGCTCTCTTTAAGGAAATTTAAGCCATCTACGGTTGGCAAAGCCTAGAAACTGATGCAGTAGAAATTCACTTCTGACTTGTCCCCTCTAGGATATAACAGCCCAACAGTTTGTTATGTAGCTCAGACCAACTCTGTATAAACCACCAAAAAAAAATACCTTTCTTTGGCCCAAAATCTCTCAAGTTTTTAGGAGTATTATTAAATTCACTCTCTCACACAATACTCTTTGCTTTAACTATTTATCTTCATTCACTCTTAATATCAAATTAGTCCGTAGCATAGACATATATATAGTCTTCCAATCTTTCTCATAACCTGCATGTTATTTATTAGTTTAGATAACTCTTCTAAATTTATTTAATTTAACTTATATACAAGTTAACTCTTTCATTAACAAATTCCACTATAACTCATCTCTTTATTAATTTTTAGTTAATTTAAGTTTTAACGTGGTTTAATTTAAAATGCACTAACAATTTTGAATTTGTATTGAGGTTGAGGTTGAATAATGTTTGCAACACTAATTATTTCTTGGTCAGACGAATAATGGATTTGATTTTTTTAGAGATATTATTTTAATTTGATTTGTATATAATGGAAAAATCTACAATATTTGACTTTTTCAACCATTATATTTGTTTGTTGCATTGGCCATATTTTTTGCAATTTCTCCCTTTTATCTATTTTCATTAATTACGTGGTTATTAATTAAATACCACATAAGTTCAAAATGACATAATTTTAACATGCTAAAACTAAGTTGGTTTGAGCAGTTCAACTATAAAAAAAAATTATTTAACATTCTTCTATTTTTATTGTGTTCATTTTTTCTTTTGCTCCCTTTTTTTCCTGATCACATATCAAAAAATATCACAAAATCAACTCCAAAGTATGAACAAAAAGAGAGAGAGAGAGAGAGAGAGAGAGAGAGAGAGAGAAGAAAGAAGAAAAAACAAATCCAAATCTGGATAGCATGCAACAGTGGCTACCAAGATAACAATGCCTCGTTCAGAATCTTCAGATATATTTGTAAGTTTGGCCGTAAAGCCAAGATGAGGTGCCCATGTTGCCAACCAACTCTAGCAGACTAGCACCCACAATTTCATTACCCAAACACAAAATATGCCGTAAGGTGTGATATTTTGTATACTTTTATATTAATTACATAATATTTATTCAAATTTCTATATTATCAAAATTAAAAATATATATATATTTTCTTTTCACCTATTTAGATGCATTTTTAGTTATATTTTTTCAGGTTTATTTAACATCTTTTTTTAATATGACTAATTCTCTTAATAATTTTTTACATAGTTGATTTTAAATATGATTTTATCAATTTTAATTTTGAGAAAATACTTCTACGTGAGCAACTTTAATAGGAATTGTCAATAAATCTAGTCTATTTATATAATTTACCAGGTCAATTAAATTTTTTTTTATTCATAAAAATTATTTTAGAAATTTAGTTTTTATAAATCTTAAGTTTCAATATCAAAATAAAATAAATTTAAAATGTAGAACAATAGAGTTTGATTTATCAAGTTTCTTATAGTTTCACTTAACAATATAATCTTCCTATAATCTCAACCTTCACAAGCAAAAACCATATTCACTTAAAATCAACTTTACAATATCGTCTTTCACATCAATCATATATAAAACATGATGGAGACTGGTTATCAATGGCGATTTGCCTATCTTAAATTAAATATGACCAATGGAAAAAGGTTTAGGAGTAAGAGAGAAAAAGAGTGGGTTGATTGTGATTGGTTATCAATAAATGTTTTTAGAGAGAGAGTATATGGANGTTTGACAAAGTGCGAAAATACAGTCTTCATCTTATTCCACAAAAGCATATAAAACTGGGAGGAGGTTTGGTGCTTCGTCAAGTAAGCTACTCAAGTTTAGTTGGTAGTTTGCTTGATTGGAAGGATTGTTGCTTTTCTCTCTTAGCTTCGCTTGATTGATCATGAGCAATGAGCTACTTGAATATGAAACCCTAAGCAATCAACCTTAACAAGTATGATTGATCATCACATCATATTTTTCTTTAAATGGTAGAATAGGTAATTTCATATATAAACACAAATATAATAAATACCTAATAATAATTACAACAAGGACCAAAATCTCATATTTAGACAAAAATTTAAAAAGAGAAACATATTTTTTTAAAGGAAAAATAATAATTTCTTTTGAACTTTTTCATGTATTGCACAAGTTACTAACCAATTATTTCCTATTTCAAAAGCAATGTTCTCTCATCTCACGTAATAGTGAGTTAATTCCACTTATTAAATTTTTGATAGCACCTACTATTCAAGTAAGAGAATGAAGCATTGTTTCTAGAGCATTGAATAAGGGATGTCCAATAAAATTTAAGAACCAATCTCCATAGTTGTGTATGGTATATATACGTGTACCGTATAATGGCTCAATAGGTAAATGTCCCAAAAGTCTTAATTTTGATGATATGAAAAGGGTCAAACTAAAATAAGAAAAATTAATTAAGATTTATAAGCCAAATCATAACCAACTAAGATAACAAAATTCATCCCGTACCCTAAATTCTCTTATACCAAAAAAAAAAAAATGTTGCTCAATCACCTAATTCTAAACCTAAATAAATAAACATTTGAGAATAAAAATAAATTGATGAATATAAAAATGAGAGAAAAATGTAACTTTGAGAAAATGAAAAACCAAACATTTTGACATGAAATTAGCAATTCCAATACAACTCTATTTTAACTCTCAGCATTATGTTTTACTCAAAACTAGAGAAAGATATATATATATATATATATATATACATATATGGTTTTTAGAATATAATGTGAGTCTCATTATCTTAGCTTTCTCAACAAGCAAACATACATACATAGTTAGCCTCCATTTTCTTTATTTCTAAATTATATCCCTATAACTAAAACTAATAAATTAACTAAAAAAATAAAAGATAAAGGAAAGAAAACTTACATTTTTCAATATGAAAGTTTAAGTATTTTGTAGTCAAAAAACGAATGTATTAATAAAATCGAGGCCAAAATGGGTATTTGCTCTTTTTGCCAAAACTTTTCAGCAAAATGCCTCTTGTCTGAAACTATTTAGAAAAATACCCATGTTTTGAAACTCGATTTTTGGACAATCGAGTTATAGCAAACTGAAAACTAAAAAAAATAAAAAAATAAAAAATTTTAAGTCCAATTTCGCTATAGCTCAAGTTTTAAAACATGATCACATCACTAAATAGTTTCAGAGATAAGATATTTTGTTGGAAAGTTTGTGAAAAAGATGTAAAACCCCATTTTGGCCATAAAATCGAGACCCCCCCCCCCCTAACAAAGAGAGAGAATAGGGACATTTGGGCAAGAGCTTCCATACCAATTGATATCGCATGTAGCATTGAGGATCTCGAGATACAAATAGTCTATACGCGAGTTGACAATTTTCAATACAGTAGCACTACTTGAATTTAAATATTTATTAACTAATTATATATATATATATATATATATATGGAGAGAGAGAGAGAGAGAAAGGGCCATTAGTGCGAGTTAATTGCTTACTTCCATTACTTGGATCTCTTTTTGGGCCTACATAATTCTTAAGAGAGAATGACGTATAACACTATAACTTATGAAAATATAAAATTTAAACTCTATATGTTATTAAAATGAAAATTTAACTTCAAATTTGAACTCTCTCTCTCTCTGTCTCTCTCTCTCTATATATATATATATATTATAAAAAATAAAAAAATAAAAAAAGAAGAGGGTATTGGGGAGGTCAGGGGCCATGCCCTTAACACATCCGTCTATCCCTAAATAGCTCCATCCCCATATGGGTGTTTTAATTAGAGGAATAAAAATATAGATTAAAACTGGAACTCACCCAAAAAAAAAAAAAAATGGAACTCACAAACAATAAGAATGACATGACATGTCTCTATCTTGTCTGCATGAGTTCCGAATATTGTTAACTGACTAATTTTAGAGGTATATATGTGCTCACGGTGAGCACGTGAGAACACCGTCTGAGTAATTTTTAATATTTTTGAATTTGTTGTCGTTTTCTTATTTTCAGATATAAATATATATATTGATGCTTTTGTCTTTGTTTTAAGTACAAATAATACTTTTTTTTTTTAATAATAATAATAAGTAAAGTGCTCCCACACGGGTTAAAAAAAAAAAATCGGTGGCTTTCTGCTTAAGGTTTTTCTCTTTTAATGAGCCCTCGTGCTTGGTATCTTCACCTGGTCCTGCTGGTACAGCTTGCCTCCTCGTCTTTTACTTCTGATCACTTGGCTTATTAGCTACATTTTGCTTGTTTTTGTTTCCTCCTACTTTTGTTTTTTTTTACTGCCCCAAACACATCAGTCACCTTGTTTCGATGAGCAAATTTTAGTGGGTTCTATAATTAATTCAATTAGTAAAGTCTCTAATGGTTGAATAAAAGATTTGAAATTCAATACTCGCCTGCACCAAAAATTAACTGGTGTCTTAACCCTAATGATAAAGAGCAATCATTATATAGCGCGACAATATAAATTTAATACAGCCGACCCAAAAAAAAATACAAGAATTGTAGCTAAGCAGACACATGTGATGTGAGTTCAATTTAATTAATATTATTAGTATTCCTTGCTTGCTTACGAGTATTTGCTTGGGTCAAATGGCATCTTTTCTTCGGATAAGATTTGTGAAAATGAAAGCCAAATAACTATATTCAATCATCTCGTAGCAGTAGCACCCACTCATCAGGTCTCAGATATATGTGTGTGTGTGTGTGGATTCCGCTGGATGATCTACGGAGAACGCGCGTTGTTTTAAAAATTTCTAAAGCACAAGGATTCTCATTATAAGAATCATGTAGAGGAGGAAGAATAAGAACTATAAGAAGAAGTGGCTGTCTTTGTCATCACATTTTGTCTATATCAAAACGCATTATTACGGAGTTGACAATTTGTTCTGCAAACTCATTACATATTTTGCTTATTAACCCACGAAGAGGATCCGGGATCCGAGTTTGTAGATTCAACCTAGACAGCCACTATGCCCATGGCTGCTCCGGCGCCATCGATGGAGACATCTAAGCTCAGTGGCAAGTTGGGGGGGGGGGGGGGGGAGAAATTAAATTTTGTTTGGGATTGTGATTCAGTGTTGTAATCTCTAATCTTTTATATTAAAAAAAAAAATTTTGAGGTGACAAATCATTATGGGACAATGGCAGCTCTAGAAAATTTTTTGAAAATGATTATTAAGAAACTTAAATTATATAGAATCTAATAAAAAGATAATTTCATACATTGATCAAAAAAAAAAAAAATCATACACGCAAATACATAAAATCTTACAATATTTTTCTACAAATTTTTTTATTTTGAAATCGCTATATGATAGTCTTATTATCAATGTTGCAAGTTATATCTCTTCAAAAGTTTAATTAGATAAAATTTTTATTAGACATTTTCTTTTTATTTGTAAAAACCTAATATATTATTAAGGAGATCAAAGTTTAAGAAAAAATTTGTTTACAAACTTTGTTGTAGTCACTCTCACTAAATGAATTAACATTGTTACATATTTTGAAAATCTAATTGATGAATTGCATGTTCTCTATATTCCTAAAACACATTAAAATTTTATGTTAATCGGATGTTATTTGTCATTTGATCCATAAAATTATTTTTTATGTACAATTTTAGACTATAAATACTCGAAATTTAAATATTTGATTGATGACATAGTTATTGATATTTTATCTTTTTGAAATGTTGCAAGTATGAAGGATTTAAGAAAAAAAAAAGTAATTAAATAGTGGATTTATTAAAATTCATATTCAATAAAATATATATATATATATATATTGAATAGAGTTGTAGGCTTAGTCTACAACCATGCTTGTTGTCAAATTTTGTCCAAAATTTAATTATGTTGGGCCTAAAAAAAATTTAGGTGGTCACAAAGTTTTAAAAAAATAAATAAATAAATCATAAATTTTTAAACCATATCAAAAATTTAGGAGGATTTAATATTTTATTTTTACACCATATCCTGATTTAATTTATTGCCTCAGTTATGGGGTTTTTTTTTTTTTTTTTTTTTGAGAAACATAACAGCGGGGCCTTTATTTAATAGCCGAAAAATCAGAAACAAGGAGATTATATAAATGTTAGCTAGAACAAACTTCATCCAAACCCAAAGTGGAAAAGAGATCATTAATTGTGAAGAAAACAAGAGCCTTCTTTGGTAGTTGAAAGCAAAGCAATTAAAGTAGAAAATCATTGAGAGAGAGAGAGAGAGAGAGAGAGAGAGAGAGAGAGAGAGAATTAGATAAAACTCTTTGATTGAAATCTTAGCTCAAAATGAGCTTTCTATACAGGTACAACATATATAGCCTCTAATTAAGGGAAAATATCTAATTTACATTAATAAATACCTAAAAACAAATCCTAACTGATTTTCCCTCTAAACCGGAATCACTAACTTGATCACTCTAGGAAGCTCTAACAGACTCAAGTCCAACTGATTGTTGACGTGGCACTGATTAATGAAACACACCGTTTGGTCCAAGTAACAACACATGCTATGTAGAGCTCCAACTCTAAGGATCCATTTGGTTGGAGAAGTAGAAAAGTGGGAGGATAGAAAATGGTGAAATGATGGATAAGTGGGAGAATAGAAAAGATTTTAATTTCCTTCATTTTTATTTGGTTGGAAGTGGAAAAATGGAGGGATGGAAAAAGTGAGTTTATATAAATTTACGCATATATCCTTATTAAAAAAAATGATGCCCAATTAAAACCCTAAAAGTGACAAACAACAAAAAAAATAAAAAAAATCAATCACCTAAGTTAATTAAAAAATAAAAATCATGTCCATAAAAAACACACACACACACACACCCACACAAAAGAAAGCAAAAGAAGGAAAAAGAAAAAGAATACTAGCCGAGTAAATCAAAAGAAAAGGGAAAAAAAATGAGGCAGGCAACGAAGGAAAAAAAGACGAAAAAAAGTGTGAAGAAAAGTAAAGTGGGTAAAGGGGCAATTGTACATGGGCATTTTTGTCCAAATGTTATACCTAATTTCTCCCTTCAATTTTCTCTTCATTTTGGAGAGAGAACTTTTTGATGGGTCAGGAAAAAAAACATCTGAGCTCCACTATTTATTTTTTTTCCTTCTCATCCAACCAAACACACTCCAAAAAAAGTTTTTCTTCCCATTTTCTCTCCAAAATTTTCCATCTACCCTATTTCACTTCCAAACAAACACACCGTAAAACACAAGCGTTTGGATAAGTGTTGGCATGTGTGAGAAAGTTGCTGCTATAACTACACCGTTTGAGTCTTCGTTTTCATCTGAATTTATTCTTCTTCAACACATTGCTCTCTTAGCTAAAGCATCTATCACAATATTGCATTGCCTACAAATATGAGAAAAGGAGAAGCTTTAAAGAGAGCATGTGAAAGACAAAGTGTCTTTTAATAAGTGACCAAAAGAAGAATTAAGCTTGTGTCCATGACAAAGAGCATTGATAAAAATCTCTAAACCACCTTCAATATGGGTTTGATGGACATTGGTTATGACAGTTTCTTTTATCTAGCAAAACCAACCAAATTTGAAACTTGATTTTACAATCCAAAGTAACAAGAAATCCAAAGCATAATTCAGTTCATTCATTTTCTCCTTCATTGTTAGGTATACATGTATTGGGTCTGTTTGGATTGAACTTATTGTTGCTGAAACTGAAAACTGAAAACTGAAAACACTGTAGCAAAATAATTTTTAAATGTGTAAATAGTGGCGTGGGACCCATTTTTAATATTTTTTATTGTGTAAATAGTGTATAAACAGTGCGTGAACAGTACACGCACTGTTTACGCACAGTATTTTTTGTCTCCAAAGTCAAACCATGCGGCCAAGAAAAAAAAAAAAAAAAAAGGGAAAACGCGTTTCAGCAAACGCGGACGCGGAATCCAAACTGCACCATTAATGAAATCTCACATATAATAATAATTACAAAAATGATTAATTAATATAACATACTTCGGCTCAAATTCATTGGTTTAAGCTTTTGAGTTAAGTAGTGTTTATATATATATATATATATATATATATATATATATATATATTATGGTTTAAGCTTTTGAGTTAAGTAGTGTTTATATATATATATATATATATATATATATATATATATATATTAACATCTAAATTGGAGTCCTTTCAATGTATTATCTTCCCAACAAATGGTATCAGAGCCTGTGATAGAGATCAAAGACTTATCTTCATTCTCCAACTCTGCAACAAGTCCCAAATTTGTTCATCTGCATGCTCTTCTAGTGGATCTAAGTTGCTTTTCAAGGTCCCTTCAACGAACACTGATGGATCTTGGGATATAATGCTTAGTCTAGCTAGATGGCAAATCTTGCGATCCAATCAAGGAAATGTTGATGCCATATATTAGAGGGAGGGAGAGGAAAAATGAGTAATTTTATTACTTATATATTTTTTCAATCTAATAAACTCTGAAACATCAAACTACGTCATTCTGAAATAATTAACAGAATTCACATAACGGAATCGGATTGAAGGACTACCTTGAAAACAAATCAAAATTAAAGCATTGAAGTGAAAGAAATCAACGTTACAAGACTGGTTTAAAATTTGACCAAAGTTAAAAAGGATATCATTCAAAATTTAACATTTATGTGTATGTATGTATGTATGTATATATATATATATATATATATATAAAAGTATCGATGCATAGATTTTGACTTTTATATGACAAAGTAAAAAGAAAAAAAAGAAAGAAAAAGGACACATAAGAAGGATGACAGGTGAGCGGGTGGTGTCACATGGGAACCACGGTGTGTTGTTGGTCAAAGAGCATGAAAATGGTACGGAAGAGGGACCGCGGGGCCACATTGCCACGTGATGGGCGATGGGAAAGGCGGAGTATTTGCGATTTTCTTTTCATTTCATTTTGGTTGTGGTTTGTGGATATCGACCCAACCTCTTTTTCAGACCTTTTTCTGTTTCTTCGCGCTGTCTTTGCGCGCTAGAGCTTTTATTAGGAAACCAAATCAAAACTTTTTTTTTTTTCAAGCAAATAGGCTAGGCACTCTTATTATAATTTAAAAAGTACGCATTTTAGTTGATTAATCTCAAAATTTACTCACATCAGCCTATACAAAATTGTATAAAGATACATAATTACTGTATGTAAATTTATATTAACATTGTTCATTCTACATTTAATTTTTTATTCTTTCTTTGCACATTCGAATATGAAAAAAAAAAAGAGTAAATGAAAGTTGTTATAAATGAAAAAAGAGAAACAATTAAAAAAATTAAAATCTTTTTAATATTTTAATGAAATGTAATGTAAAATAGATAAGTTGGTGTAGGTGTTTTGAAAAAAAATATATGTAAAATAAAAAAAAAAATAGATTTTTATGTTAATAAAGACAGAATTTTTTGTATAAGCTGATGCAAATGCTAAACTTAATCCTCTAATTTGAAATTTACTTTGTTAAGCAACATGATAGGGTGGTGGCCGGTGGGGTACTTGATATACCGTCTTCATTGACAATTAAAATCCATTTAGTTCAAATATGCAACTCATAAAATATCCCAATCAACAAGCATCAAATGATTCAAGGCCTCCCCCACAAACAATGCATGACAGGAATACTCTATAATTGATGGTTTTTTTTACGACAGTCTCTTGTTCCTTTGTTTTTATTATAAACAACAGGGCCACCATCGTATGATTAAGATGAACCAACACTATAGATTTTTGGAATATTATGGTAATCATAAGAACTCAGGTGGTACATCAACTTTGCATTTCATTATTCTTCTCTATTGAGTTTTTGACCCTAGAGAACACCCTCATAAAATCAAAAGAAAATAAAAGAAAACCCTTTAACTTCTCAAATAGATTAGTATACTCTCCAAAATTACTTAATTTAGTGTCAAACGATTTTTTTTTTTTTTATACAAGATATAATTTTATTATAGTCTAATCTAAGTATATATGTATGTGAAGTTTCATTTTTGAAATTTGAACCACGACTTTATCACGTCAAGGTTACACAATAGTAATTAGCAACGAATTCTAACTCAACTGCTTTATGATCATCTTGTAAGACTTTTTTATTTTGAAAGGTAACAAAATATCTTGTATGACCATGTTGAAGGATGGAAATTTATTAGGTTCGTGCATCTGTAACTAATAAATCTAGAATCAAGGAAAAATGGTCAAATATATCTTTTGATTTGTAAAACTCACATGTTAAACACCCAAAGTTACAAGTGAAGACATATATTTGTACTAGTAACATTTTCCTTTTTCAAACTTTCTGATTTAAAGGACTCTTTCAAAAGCCATTATTACTCAAAGAAAGCCATACCACAAATCTCGGATACATCATCCATAGATTTTTTTACCCATATATGCATACGAATATGGTGGGTAAGATAGTACCTTTAAAAGTATTGTTCACAACTTACACACGTGTCTACCAAATGGTGACCATACGTGGCTTAAGTTATTCCATTGAGTGTGTCTGGCTCAGTCGTTTTACTAGTAACTCTTGCAATCCAAGACAAATTTGTAAGTAGGTCACGTCACTGTTACCCTTTACTGGTTTATGTGAGGATCGGAGCTCAACATGAATTTATTGTCACCTGAGAAAAATTTTGATTTTATATATTAAATTAACCAACTGATTGATATTATTCGTTCAAAAAACAAAAACTGATTGATATTATTATGAATTTCCACTTCTTTTAACCAACAGTTTATCAATTTTAGCAATATTCTTCTCAAAAAAGTTTTGTTTGGTCAAGGTGTTCATAATTATTTTTCTAGATAAAAAAAGTGTGCTCAAAACATATAAAATTTATTTTACATGTTTTCTTGCTACTACTTTTTATTTTCTCACGATCGGGATGTTATGTCAAAAACACTCATGTTTTGCAATTTTCATTAACAAAATTTTCGTCGCCCTCTTTTTAAATTTCATTTTTCAACATGAAAATGAATTTCTTTGTTTCTTTTGTTGTTTCGCTAAGAACCATAGGACAATTAGGCAACAAACGTGGCTAACAAAATTACATGTCTTCTTTTTTTTTTCTTTTTCTTTTTTTCTTTTTTTGTGGTTCCCTTTTTCCTTTCTATCTTCTAAGTCCTACTCCTCTTAATTAGTTCAACCATCTCATTCATTGTGTTTGTAGAAGCTTGCCATGACAGGGTAGTGACTAGTGAGAGCTCCATTTTGGCTAGTACTAAAGTGAGGTTTGATCCTCCCTGAGACACCTATCCTTGATTTTCTTCTCCTTTGCATCTGCCTTACACTTCTCCTCATCACATTTTGTGTGAACAGTAATTATTTTGCCTAAAGGCCGATAGCGAGGGCCTTGTGTGAGAACTATCATCCGAGTGAATCGAGATTTTTAATTATTATACTTTATACATCGTTAACGAATCTTATGGTTGAGATTCAATAATGGATATGTCTCCTATTAAAAAAATCGCATAATAAATTTTATTAATAAATGAAACAAATTACAAAACTTTAAAAAATAAATAAATAAATAAAAGATTTAAGCCCTGTGTCCTAGGTACAAGTAGTAAATGAAAAGAATAAGAAAATTACACGGATAAAACATAATGTACATTATCAAAACTAAGTTTAGAGGTCAAATTATAAAGTGTGAAGATATTAGGTAACACTCACGCATTAATTCACTGTTCATCACACGAAAAAAAATAATTAAAATCAATAAAACAAAGAAAAAAAATTGAATTCCAAAATGATATGTATATAAAATAAATCAAATGCATGAATTTAAACTAATCACAATTTTTTGCACATATAGAATATGCGTAATTCTAAAAATGCATGAACATCATCATATTGTGCATTGGAATGCATGATCATGTGAAAATATTAAATGCAACCATTTGTTAATGGGGTAGTTTCTTCCCTTTTTTTTTCTTTTTCAAAAATTCATTATGCCACATTACCCAATTTCTACAAGCTATCTTTTTTACTTTTAATAATAGCCTTATTATTTTATGTAAATTGTCTTATATCTCATCTGAGGAACATGAATGGAACTAATTTACATGACATGTGAGTGATGTTTTAGAATTTTTAAAAAAATTATTTTGATTTTTACTTTATTTTATGTGATGCAAATTAAATGATCACTACATGTTAAATTTCAACAGTTGTGAAGAAATTTTTTTTTTTTTTTGTAAAATGTTTCCATATTTTTCATGAGACAAATTTTATTTACATTATGGACACATGAAATTAAAGATGTGTGAAATAAATCTACTAAAAAATCCTAATCTAATATGGCAGAAAATTAATCATATTTAATGACTTCCTAGCATATTATAAACTAGATCGTCACTTCATGCATATGCAAGAATTATTATCTTTCTATAAAGTTCCTAAGCTACCATGACCTAATTTGTTCCTAATGAAATTATGATGCATTACGCAAATTATAAATTATAAACTACCATGGACTAATATGTTCCTAATCTACCATGACCTAGTATGTTCCTAGCATATTATAAACTAGATCATCACTCCATATTATATATTATGATGCATGATGCAAATACTTATATTTTAAAAAAATGAAGGTGCAAAGAAACAATTGAATAAATTACATCAATTGGGTACTGAAAGGGTCATGCCCCTAATTTGTATTTGAGATGACATTAAAATCTCAGGATGGATTTAAATGGATGAGATGTCACACAAGCTTATTGATGATCAATTAGGCAGCGAGAGTACCATGCCCCTAGATTAGAGAGAAAATGAATGCTCAATAGACTAAATATTGGACATTGAAAGAGAATGCCTACATGACAAAAGGCCCCCGGGTGAATGATTGCAGAGTCAACATGACATTTTCTAGAGAGGAAATTGAGTGGATGTTAAGGTTGATCGACTGGTAAAACAATGGCTTGAACTTTTGTGTAAAAAATGAGTGATTTACAAGTCAAGAAAACTAGGGTACTTTGAAGTTTCCTGAGACCATCCATCATTTGTCTTTTTACTCTAACTTCTATCTAGTCATCCTTTTTTTTTTCTAGGTTGCTCTTTTTTTCTCCAAGGAGGAATATTTGTAATGATTTGAATCATGCATACCTAATGTGAGAAAAACCTCAAGGAGGACTTTGTATATAAGTTGTGTTGTCGACTAGGTTTAGGTAAAGAAATGTTCGGTGTAAATGGCTCAAAAATCCAATTTGAAATTTCCCAAGTTTGCATCATGTTTTGAACGTGAAGTCTTACAACCACTGTTTCTTTCTCTCTTTTTCATTCCGTTGACAGTTTTGGTATAATGGTAGAATATGATTTTTCTTCTTCTCTTTTTCTTTAATTTCATTTTCCTTTTTCTTTTCTTATATCTCTTTTGTGTTGACATTCATGTTAGACTCTTAATTATTTTTTGGAATAAGATCCCATCATTTTGAAATTTGAATCCTCCAATCCCTTAATTTTTTTTTTTTTTTTTTGAGTAGAACCTTCAATTTTCATTTAAATGTGTAAGACATGTAACATTAATCAAATAAATGTCACATGTCACACATTCAACTAAAACAAAAGAAAATTGAAGAATTCAATTTTTTATTATTTATTTTTCTATTTTCATCACTATTAGATTTTGACATAAATCATATCCATTAACAAATTTTATTATTTATTTTTCTATTTTAGTCACTATTAGATTTTGACGCAAATCATATCCATTAACAAATTTAAAGATGAGAGTTGCGTCAATACTTCAAACTTTTTTTTTTTAAAGAGTTTCAACCTATGACGTTTGCTCCTTATAATAATTTTTTATTATCAAATCAAGACACCAATCGGTTTTTGGTGTAAACAGGGATTGAACTCCATATCTTTTATTCAACTATTAGATACTTTACCAGTTAAATTAACTTGAACCCACCAATACTTCAAACTTGGTTTTTCCATAAAATGAAGTTCTTCATTTAATTTTAACGCAAAAACTTGTATACATACATACACACACACACACATATATATATATATATATATTGGTGCACATTTAAGATTTTCACCGCCCAAGGTTAAGTTTATGGGGTCAAAAAACAGAGGCAAAATGTATGAAGCTTAAATTGGCTGACAAGGGATAAAAACAACCATGTAAAAAAGGTTATGATATTTGGTTAATTAGGCTAAGGACGGCCTTCTATCGTTGGAAATGCTAACCTTTGGAAATTGAGGACATGCACGAGTTCTTTTGATAAATTCTCTCCTTGGAGCAAATTTTCTCCTTTTTTTTTTTTTTTTGCATGGACGACCAAATTTAAATACAAGATTGTGACCAGGACTTTTTCCCTAAAAAGATTTCAAGGAGAGCATAAAAGTTGAGATCCAAGCATAAATGTCGAAAGTCCAACATTATTTTAACAAAGATGGTGGAGAATTTTCTCTCTAGTGACATATCCTAGTAGAAAAAGTGAAAAACTGATGACTAAATGGAAATTAGGGAAAGGAGAGGTTTGGGTACAAAAGTTTGGAGACTTCCCATGGCCATGGATATATTTTCCTTGCTAGTCCCTAGGGTGCTTCCTTTTATTGTTTAAAGTGATGACTAAAGATCCTTACATGACCCAGTGACATGAATCCCTTCTCGATGCAAATTGAATATTGGTCATGCAATGAAGCATCATGATGTGAAATTCATTTTGGGAGAAAAACAATTGGGTAAAAAATGACCACTTATATGGAGGTAAAAAGCCTTTGTAAAAATTTTCAATTCTCAATTTGAGAGAAAATTTTCCAACAAAAGCCCCCAATCCCACAAAAAATGCCTTTTAAACTGAAGTCTAAATCAAAGAATATTGAAACTGTGTCCCTTGAATCAAGAATGCCCACTGAAAAGTGAAAACCTGGCAGTTCACATCAATTTGGATGATATATGATGAAGAAAAAGAGAAAGAGGAAGAAGCTCCTTCATTGATTAGAAGGCCAGGCAAAAGAAGCAAGGAGTTGAGCTTTGAGCGAAGACTTAAAAAAGTTATTTAAACCCTAGCACTTCACATCATTGTTGTTATTATTATTATTGTAAATCCACCATTACGAATACTCAACATTTCTTTTCTTATGAATATAGCTTTAAAAAATTTTGAGAACTTTTTTGATTACCTTAATGGTAACCACATGCACACACATTTTGAGAAACGCCTTAACTAATCTTTGGCATGCATTGTGACCTTGAAAACACTTGATTAGTATGGGTGTGTTGATGCTAGATCAATGATGACCTTTGGTGCCTTAAAATGCTTGTTTGAAATGTTATTTTATGTTTTGATCATTAACACTATGAACCAAGCAGTTGGGAGCTTGAAGTGCAACAAAACAAGTAACTAGCTAGTAAGGCAAGAAAAAGAATTTAATCAAGAAAGTAAACGGCTCATCGGCACTAAAATTGAGAGAATTAGATTTGGAACTCTACCATGAAGTGTCTTGACTTGAATTTTTATTCTCAAATTCATCCAAAAAAAATTCCAAGAATTTTAATATATTTTTCTGTTGACTTAAACTCTTGTGAACCAATTGGAATCGATCATGAAGACACAACTATACTATTATTGGATTATTTCATTAACACTCCGTTTGGGAGGAAGAAAATGAATAGAATGAAAATTTTGTATTTTGAAACATCCCAAAATAGATTAGAGAACTAATAAAATAGGATAGAAGGAGTATGATCTAACACATATGGAACTTTTTCCAAAATAGAAATGGTTTTAATTTCTCCTTTAAATATGCGAACCCCTTCATCATAGTGAAGTCACTAATTTGATCTTTTACTACCTATTTCTCAAATAATAATTAAGTTGCAACTTAATTAATTAACTTGTCTTTGAATATACAAGTATTTTAACATGACTAAACAATATTTGTAAGGATGATCAAGACAAAAACAACCTTAAAGTAACGGGAATTGAGCTACTGCCTAGAAAGGGAAATGAAAATAAGTGAATAACTTTTTTTGAGAGGATAATTTTTTTTTTTTGGAGAGAATAATCGAATAACTTAATCACATGGATATTATCATATCAATAGCATAATCTACTTTAGGACTAAATTATAGTAGATCTCCAATTTAAGGATAATTCCCGGAATCAACTACAATCATTGGTTAGACAAACGCCGACCAAGTCGTCCTCTTTTGTGGACATACCCTCCATTTAGCATCGGGAAAATTAATCTAAATACCTTGGTTTAAGGGGAAAAATTAAAAAATTTAGCCTTAAGGAAATTTAACACATTGTGACAAAAATATTTTGTCAAAAAAGGACAACCACTTAACAACCTTTTCTTTTTTACTCAATTAGTTAAAGTTAATTCACTTCTTCCAATGTCAATAATTCATGAGCTTTTAACTTGCAAGAGCTTTCACATTGGTGGAGGCAAAAATTTAGCTATTTAGCACATACAAAAGTTACTTTATCTATTTTACCTCTTCACTTCACAATACACCTAACATTAATGGATTTATATTTTTAGCTATTTAATTAAAATAATATAAAGAACTCATTAAAATAAAATAAAACATATCCATGACCACCACAAAAACCTTTCAACCGGCCACAACCACGTCCACCACTCCACCAACAACACAGCCAAAAACAACCACATCCACTCTACCATCACTCCACTGCCAACACCAAAAATAGCCACAGCCACTCCACCACCATTCCATTGCCAACACAGCCAAAATTGTAAGAATCTAATACTATCAGGGAAGAAGAAATCAAAGAGCAAGAAAGATAAGAAATCTCTTATTGTATTAGCATAGAATGATTCTGTACATCAAGATCATATTTATACAAGAAAATTAAGCTAACTAACTTGCTAAGCACTAACTAACTGAGCACATTATACAGAACATGTGTAGGAGTTAGTTACAGTTGGTTATTGCACATGTGAACACTAAGAATATAAATAAAGAAACAAAACGACTTGTAGTTTTGTTATATGTACAAATTTGCCGTATAGCCTGTGTTTATTTCTTCTTACCTGATGCTTGTAGCTGGTTCTTCTTCTTACTTTTAGGTGCTAAACTTTAACAGTCCTCCTTAAGATGAGAACTAGAATTATGAATATTAACTATGTTCATCTTTGTAAGTAAGTATTTGAGTTGTTGACCACTTAAAACTTTAGTAAGCAAATATGCCAACTATGAATGTGTGGGAGTATAAAACAATCTTACAACTTTATCTTGCACTTTATCTCTAACCAAGTGATAGTCAACTTCAATATGCTTGGTTCTTTAATGAAAAATAGGATTTTTCTCCAACATGAATGGCTGCCTAATTATCAAAAAAGAGTAGAGCAAGTTGTGGGTGATAAATTTCCAAATCATTCAACAAAACAAGTAACCATGTCATCTCACATACTATCACTACCATGGCTCTATATTCAGCTTCAGCCGAGGATTTGGACACTATAGACTACTTTTTAAACTTCCATGATATCAAAGAATCTCCCAAAAATACACAATATCCAATTGTAGACCTCCTTGTATCTACACAAGAAACCCAATCAGCATTTGTGTAAGTCTTCAACTGTAAATCAGACCTGGTTGATAACAAAATGCCTTGACCAGGACACCCTTTGATGTATTGAAGGACTTTATAAGCTGCATCTAAGTGTAATTTCCTGGGCTTAGAGACAAATTGGCTGAGTTTATTCACTGCATAACCTATATCTGATCTAGTAATTGTAACATATAATAATCTTCCCACCAGTCTTCTATAAATCCCTGGATAAGAAAGTAGTTTGCCATGAAACTTACTTAACTTCAGGTTTTGCTCCATTGGCACCTTACTAGGTTTGTATGCTGTCATACCTGTTTCCTTCAAAACTTCTAGAGCATATTTCCTTTGGCAAATGGAAATGCCCTTACCTGATCTTACCACTTCAAGTCCAAGGAAGTACTTTAGAACTCCAAGATCTTTGAGTTTGAATTCCTGATCTAATGAAACCTTCAATTTATCAACAACCTGAATGTCATTGCTGGCAATTAATATGTCATCTATGTAGACAAGCAATGCTATGAATGAGTTATTGAACCTCTTAGTAAACAAAGAGTAATCTACCTTGGACTGCTTGAAACCATACTTCAATATGGTGTTTGAAAACTTGGAATACCATTGCCTTGAGGCCTGCTTAAGACTATACAAGGACTTGTTGAACTTGCACGCTATATTGGCCCCCTAGCTATGAAAGCCTTAAGGAAGTTACATATACACTTCTTCATGTAAATCACCATGAAGGAACGTGTTATTGACATCCAATTGGCTCAAATGCTAGTCTTTCACAGCAGCAATAGCAAGTAGAGTTTTGACAATAGTGATCTTAGCAACAGGAGAGAAAGTTTTAGTAAAGTCCAACACCTCTTGTTAAGTAAAACCTTTTGCAACCAGCCATGCTTTGTACATTTCCATAGACCTATCAGCCTTGTACTTCACTCTATAGACCCATTTATAACCTATAGCCCTTTTATGAGGTGGCAAAGGAGTAAGGGTCCAAGTATTGTTGGATTCTAAGGCATTGATCTCAGTTGTCATGGCATCTTGCCATTTGGGGCCTGTAACAGCCTCATGGTAGAACTTAGACTCAGGAATAATAGCAACAAGGGAACAATAAAGGGAAGAAGAAGAGGACAATTTAGAGGAGTCAAGATAGTGAGACAAGAGATATTTTGTACCTGAAGTGAAGGGAATAGAACTAGACTTGTTGGGAAAAGTGGAAAGAGCATGATCATCACAAGTAACATTGCTACATTGATAATCTTGTAAGTAAGCTGGAGGTTTGGAAATTCTAGTAGATTTTCTTAAAGGAGGATTAGAGGTAAGTGGTGGAGAAGAAGAATCTACAGAATTTATAGGAAAAGTATTGAAATCTGTAGAAACACTAGGAATAGAAACATCAGGTGAAGGTAAAGCTGTCTCGGAAGAGGGATGATTGGAAGCACTAGAATCAACAGAAATGTCTATGTGTGAAGAAGGAAAAGAGTCAGGAACAAGGGGAGATGTAAAGTCAAGTCCAGTAGCAATTGAAGGAAAGATGCGAGGCAAAGAAAGAGAAGAATAGGGAGAAGAAGTAGCATAAGCAAAAGGAAACACAGTTTCAGGGAAGATGACATCTCTAGAGAGAAAAAATTTCTTGGTGAGTAAGTTGAGAAGCTTGTAACCCTTGACACCAAAAGGATACCCAAGAAAAACACAAGGTGTGGATCTAAGTTCAAATTTATTTCTGGTGTGGGCTAAAGTGGAAGCAAAGCATAGACAACCAAAGACCTTTAAGTGATCAAATGATGGGAGTTGACTATAAAGCTTCTCAAATGATGTTTTATTCTCTAAAATTAAAGTAGGTAGTCTATTGATTATGTACACAGTAGTTAAAACACAATCACCCTAGTAAGAAATAGGGACATTTGACTGAAATTTCAATACTCTAGCTCTATTAAGAATATGTTGGTGTTTCTTCTCCATAACGGAGTTTTGTTGTGGAGTAACAACACACGAATGCTAGTGAATAATACCATGACTAGCATAGAAATCTTTTAAGAAAAAATTTGGAGCATTGTCAGTCTTAATGGCTTTAATGTTGATATTAAACTGTGTACATATCATAGTATGGAAAAAAAGAAATCAATAGATGTCTAGTTTCAGATTTAGATTTCATGAGATATAACCATGTAGATCTAGTGGCATCATCTACAATAGTAAGGAAATATTGAAAACCATCATGAGTAGCTTTAACAAATGGCCCCCTAACATCACAATGAATAAGATCAAAAGCATTAGAAGAGATATGATTAAAACAAAGGAAGGGAAGTTGTTTTTGCTTAGCAATAGGACAAGCAATGCAGTCTTTATTACTATGTAAAGATGGTACATCTGGTAAAAAATGATATAAAGATTGAAGCTTATCATCAGACACATGGCCTAGCCTAAGATGCCAAAGATATGGCTAGAAACAGTAGAAATAGAATTAACAAAGGACTTGAAAACTGGCTATAGAATAGAAGAAACTTCTGAAACAAAATCACAAATACTTGAAGATTGCAGCAAGTATAGATTGTGATGTAGTTTACCCACTCGAATCGTTTTTCAACAAGTAAGGTCCTGTATGAAATAATAACGGGAGAGAAAAACAAAGCAACAAGATAGAGACTTAGTCAATTTACTTACCAATATGGAGTTGAAAGTAAAGGTTGGTACACAAAGTACATTCTCAAGAATTAAAGTAGAAGTGAGTTGAATGGTACCTGTGTGAATGACAATTACCTTCTCACCATTGGGTAATTGAACAAAAGTAGAAACATAACTGGTAATTTTAGTGAATATGGTAATAGAATGAACTATGTGATCTATTGCCCCAGTATCTAAGACCCAAGTTTCATTACCAAAAGCAGTTTTATTGCTAGGATTAATAGCAAATATTGAACGCTCCATGCTCAGGCACATAGATTCTTGAAACAGTTCACAAGAATTACCTGAAAGTGCAAAATTTGCTGAATGAATTGCATCATTAGAAGTTAAAGCAAAAGCATGAGCACTTAACATTAACAGAAGCTACTGGCATTGCTCTAAAGTAGATGGAAAAGAAGCAATCTGAGAAGTGAAATCAGATTGAACTTGGTCTCCTTCAACTTTGACCTAATTAGCCATAGACACTTTGCCCTTTTGCTTGTATTCTGGTGAAAAACCTACAAACTTGTAACACTTTTCCATCACATGACCAACTTTTCCACAATGGCTACAAATAGGTCTTCCTTTTCCTCCATTACCTTTGATATTCTTGCCAGCATTGCCAGAAAAATTCGAGTTTTGATTGAACCCTTGGTTCTTGGCAATAGACTCAATAGAAGGATTGACATTGAATCCCAGAGCTCTTTGTCTCTCTTCTTGAATGACCAAAGAAAAAGCTTTTTCAAGAGAAGGAATGGGCTCCATCATCAAAATTTGAGTTCTAACTTGTGAATGGGCATCATTCAATCCATTAAGGAATTGCATCAATGAATCTTGATGTTGAAAAGATGTAATTTTGTCATTGACTCCACAGGTACATTTACCATAAGCACAACATGGCAAAGGCCTAAAATTCAACAACTGATCCCAAGTTGTTTGAAGACCAATAAAGAAGCTTGTTACTATTGAATCTCCTTGCATAACTGTGGATATCTGCTTCTGAAGCTGAGAAATTCTTAGTCCATTAGCTTGAGAAAAACGATTTTTGAGAGCATTCCAGACTTCAAGAGTCATATCTCTTTAAATCACATTGGCTGTGATATGAGGAGAGACCAAATTCAAGATTCATGATAAAATCATGGAATTGTTCTTGGACCAAGCCAGCTTCTCAAGAGGCCGGCGTGACTGCCATAGAAGCAGTGACAAATCCATCCACAAATCCGAGTTTGCTTTTGGCATTCAAAACCATTCACATAGCTCTGCCCCATGTAGAGTAATTGTCCTCTGTCAAAGATTGAGAAACTAGAATCGCACCAGGTGATTCACCATGGTGAAGGAAGAACGAGCTTCGAGGATCCTCCATTGGAAAGAGCTCACGCTAAGCAGAAGTAGAAGAAGGAGAAGAAGAGGAACTTTGGCTAGGGTTTGACACCATTAACAGAGGTTAAAGCACTGATACCATGTAAAAATCTAAAACTATCAGGGAAGAAGAAAACAGAGAGCAAGAGAGCAAGAAAGATGAGAAATCTCTTATTGTATTAGCATGGAATGATTCTATACATCAAGATCATATTTATACAAGAAAATTAAGCTAACTAACTTGCTAAGCACTAACTAACTGAGCACATTATACGAAACATGTGTAAGAGTTAGTTACAAATGGTTATTGCACGTGTGAACGCTGAAAAGATAAATAAAGAAACAAAACGACTTGTAGCTTTGTTATATGTACAAAATTCTTTTCAGTTGCATAGCCTGTGTTTATTTCTTCTTATTTGATGCTTGTAGCTAGTTCTTCTTCTTGCTTTTAGGAAAAAACCAAACCCAACACAGCCACAACTACACCCACAACACAGCCCACGGCAACCACAACCATAACCCACTTCTACAACCAAACCCATAGCCAAAATCAAACCCACAAACAAAATCAAACACGAAACCACCGCTAACATAGCCACCAAACCACCATTTCAACCACAACCCACAGTCACAAACAAAATAAAAATTTAAACCACCACCATAGCCATTGCAGGGAAAAAAAAAGATAGGAGAGAACCAGCAAGTCTCTAGAGAAGATGAAGAAAAATAAGAAATTATTTAAATATTAGTACAGTTTGAACACAGAAATATAATAATATTATTATTTTTAACTATGAGCTATAGTGCACAGCCAAAAGTAGTTGTGCACTATAGCTGTGGAGCCAAAAAATATGGATTTAACTCCACCAATGTAGTCATATTTTGGTATTTGGTGGTGCTAAAAATAGCAATATAGCTTTTTAGCACCACCAATACTAGTGCTCGAAGGTTTGCAATGAAGGGTAGCTTTTTTTTTTCTTTTTTTTTTTTGGGCTTTAAAATTGAAATCTTGCATTAGTCACATATTAGTAGTATTTTATAAGAAATAATTGGCAAATCATTGTTCATAGCCAAAAAAAAAAAAAAAAAAAAGTTTGAAAAGGATAAAATTATAAATGTGAGGAATTAGGATGCTAAAAAGTCGAAGTTAAATTATTGCCTTCAAATCTTGGAGGCATAAAGTTGTTCATGTCTGAGGGTGATATATAATATTTGACATAGCATATTATTTTTTATAAGTTAGTGTTTAATATAAATGGACTCATGTAAAAAACGATTCAACCCACTTTAACATGAGTAATAAATATGTCAATTTCATGTTGACATGCTTAATCCACAATCAAACTAGGTCACTCATTTCATTATTATTCGTGTCAAGGCGAGTTGGCCCATCTTGAAACAGACCCATTTAACTCATATAAATAAACTTTATTTGTATCTAATATAAATTTGAATTTTAGATATAAAATTGAGTAATTAAAAAAATTGTAATAGTTATATTGTTAAATTCATTATTAAAACTCCGAAGTCCCATTCCCTTTACCAAAAAGCAATCAAAAAAAGAAAAAGAAAAAGGCTTTCATTTCATTTCATTTTTTTTTAGACAAGTATTTCTAAATTTGGGTGGAGTTTCATTGATTTGAAATGAGAAGTTTTAAATTATATGTAATTAGTACTTTAATTGATGTTATTATGATATACAATTTGTATAGAATTTATTTGTATGTAGTTAGTATAATTTACATGCTTACAGAATATAAATGATTTTGGATCATATATTTTTAAATGGATTGAAATGAGTTGGTTTTGTGTCAACCTAACATAATCTATTCATTAAACAAGTTAAAACGAGAAACATCATTGTCAATTCGTATACAACCTATCTATTAAATATATAACATGGGTCATGTCGAATCGTATTAATGTTGAGAGATTTTAACGTGATTATTAAATGGGTTATGTTTGGATTGACCTCTATAGGGGAGTATTCCAATCTCTTTTTTTTTTTTTTTTTGGAGAAACCGGGAGTATTCCAATCTCAATATGATTAGCCAATACAAATTATGATCCCTACCCCCTTCCTCGGGGGAATCTACACACGCTTAACCCATGCCGAATAAGGGAGGCCCGTTGTTGTAGACTAGTGAATTCCATAGGGATCCATTGCCTTTACAGCATAAAGGAACAAAGTTTTAACCTTTGCCAGCCCATTCCTAGTAGCTTGGCAGGCTGACTACTATGTTAGGCCTGGGTATCAATATATGGGCTCAGTTGATTCATGACCCCATTTATGGACTTATTTGGGCTCGAAACCAATGCCATTAGCTACTATTATTCATAATAAATACGGGCCCATATTGTAGTGACCATGTCATGGTCAGTATGTTTATTCAGCCAACAACCAAAAAAATAATAATTGCCATGAAATATAGTGCTCAATGGCTTCTTAAATCTTAACAATGTATTTACAATCTATATAAATATATATATATATATATATATTATTTTGCGCTATGTGTCCTATATTATTTATTTTTAAAGAGTTTTATTTCTTAATTTTCGAATCAAATGTGGGACCACATCATAAATATTCATTCAAGTGATTTATTAAGTACAAAAATCAAAGAGTCTAGAATAAATAAATCGCAAAAAAAGTGATTCACAATAATTTTAAAAAAAATAGACAATTTACATTCTATACCTAATAAAATCCTTATAAAAATTTTTAAAGAGTTAACAAAATATAAAAATGACTATCAATAATATTTAAATTATATATATATATATAGGAATTATATTATGCTTCTTATTGTATATCTTTAAGTGTATTCATGCATATGCATGAGTTACAAGCTAGTTTTATTATAATATTTGGGATCAAAATTTTTTTTTTTCAAATATATATATATATAATAGTCAAATTTTAAAAAATGGAGTGACTCCCAATTTTAAAAAGCAGAAAACAATCATGAGCTATTGAGCTCTTCTAATCGTCATTATTTTTAAATAATATTAGGTTTCATTGGTCTGCCTTTGATTATGTTCTACTAACAATATGATTCACGTTATCATGGGTTCTAGTTACCTCAACTAGTAAAATCTTTGATGGTTGTATAAAAAATCTGGGGTTCAATCCCTGCCTACACCAAAAATTGATTGGTGTCTTGGTTTGATGATAAACAGCTATCATCAATAATAGATGTCATAAGTTGAAACTCTCTCTCTATTGAGGGAGAATTTGATGCCTCTGAATAAAATGTTGGGAAGCCAAGCCGAAACTCGATTATGGACTCTTGAGATGGTGCCCAAAGGCTTTCGATGTGATGACAAGCCTATCCAAGCAAGAAGCAAAGGTTGCACTTGATGAAACAACAACAAAAGCCCAATGGAAAACACTTTACAATAATTAATTAATACGTTAGTGGTCATGGTCTGATAGTACAAGGGAAATAATTTCTCTAGCAGTAAGGGTGAAATTACACTTAAGTCCAAAAAAATAAATTCTCCAATGATAAGGGTGAAATTACACAGTCCAGCAGTCAATGATTAAATAAATTTAGGAAAGTGTTAACTCCTGGGGGTCCCTACATGTCTTGGTCAGGTGAATTTATTGTGCTTCCAACCATCATTACATCAACGTGAGGGAAGAGTTCGATTGTTACAAATACATTATATCCTTCAACAGTAAAATAAAAAGTAAAAAATTAAAGGTTCCATGGGAAGAAGAAAATGATTAATTGGCATGGTGTGAAGGGAGAGAGGAATCCCAGCTCAGTGCATCGAGTATTAAACTTATATTTTGGTGAGTGTGTGTTTATAAGGCATGAACGAGATAAATGTGGGCTGTTTTGAGTGAGTGGGATAGGATTAATACTGAGATTAAAACTTATAGTGAGTAGTGAGTTGTTTGTGACTAGTTGAGAGATATTTATGAGCTGTGATTGTGTAGAGGGGTGTAAGGAACATCTGAGGTTGAATGAGTGTGGTCTAAGGGGAATGAGTGGTGAGCTTAAGGAGAGCTAAACCACCAGCAAAAATGGAAAACGAATCCAAAGTTTCAGAGCGAGTCCTTGTTCTTTTGTGGGCTGAGGTGCTTATGTTTTTTATGATGGGGTCTTAGAGAAGCATTAATTAACAAGAATCCAAAAAACATTAGACTGATCAGAGGCAATGAATCAAGGTTAATCTTCCTAGGATTTGGCCAAAAGTAGGAGATTTACTTTAGGGGCTGCCTTGCTTCTTTAAGTAATATATGACACATGATGGGATTTTGGAGTGTTTTGCATTAAATGCCAGGATTTCTGGGGTTGAGCTTAACCAATGAAATTAAGGCATGTATCAAGAATGAATCCTAATGCTGCAATTTGAGATTTAGACCCTCAAGAAGTAAGATTCAACACCCCAAGCCATGTGTCAAACTCTAAGTCCACTTCAGGGGGTTTCACTGGAGATCTCTTTATACCTTCCAAACCACATGTTCCTAAATTTTCCTCTTTAGGATTCATAGGCTTGGCACATGAATCATATCTTGAACGTTTTTAACACTTATAGCATCAATTTGTTGAGGTTTGGATAATTTGGTTTCAGCTTCCCTTCCATTGGAGGTACAATCTTGAGGAAGATGATGGAGTTCCATCATCCTTTAAACTTCAGCTGATATGATAGCCCTCGGGTACTGTTCACGTCAAGTAAAGGGTGACAGAAAACTGATGGGACAGTCCCTAGTTCATCCTCAAAGACTTGGTTCTCTTATAGAGGCCTCCAATTGTTCTTTGGTTAGGGATGGACAAGGGCTGGTTCCTTTGGACTGGGTTGTGTGCATCCTACAAAATGGACATTAACAACACATGTTTGCCATGGGTTTTCATTCCTCATGGACTTTTATTAGTAAATATTTTGGGTTTTTTCATAGACATTTGTGATGGGCCTTTGAGCAATTAGTTGTAATATTTGAAACAATATGACAAGTTTCAAAATGCCTTTGTAAATCATTTACTATGAATTCAACATTGTAAATAATGCTCGTGGTTTCTAATAATTGCATCATTAATTTAAATGTTGAGCTTGTGAATTTGAATATTTACCATGAGTGTTGAAGGTATATATTATGGATGTCGTGACACAAATGACAATCATGCACTTCATGGGTTTATGAGATCATAATCTTCAAGATAACTCTCAATGAGTTTTTATAAGACAATTGTCATAGTAATATTTAAGCAACAATTATACCATGATATTTTTTCTTTGCCAAGTGTTAATAATCTTGGGCTTTTTGATAAAATAGTGCCAATGAAAAATGGGCTTTGGATATTGCTAGTGGGAATTGGGTTTTTGATATTACCAATGAAAATTGGGCTTTTGATATTGCCAGTGGTATTGCCAATGTAAATTGGGTTTTTGATATTGCCAGTGGAAACTGGGATTTTTTGAAGAATAATTTGCCACGGGTTTGAATCATGGGCTTTGATCATGGAATTTAATCCCATTGGAAAAGATAGTATTGCCATGAATTTGCATCATGGGTTTTTTGAATATTTGCTAAGTATAAAATTCTTAGGCCTTAGAAAGGATTAGATTTTATTTCACTCACTAAATAATTTGGGCATAAATCGAGAGAATATTAGGTCCCATAGTGTTTTGCATTTGTAGCCCAGTTTTGTGATAGGGAGGAGAAAGGTTGTGGGCTAACCACCGCCACTTCCAGGCAAGTGGGTACCCGGTTTGTAAGTAACCTATTACTCGGGGGTTTGAGTCTCTGCATTTACCCAGCAAAAAAAAAAAAAAAGGTTGTGGGCTAGCATTGTGATAGTTAGAAAAATATTTAGGCGTGCCCAATAATTTGTTTGTGAAATTTGAAAAGAAATAAATAGGTGTTATTTAAATAATATTAGGTGTAAAGAAATATACCCCAACACTCTCAAAAAAAAAAAAAAAAAAATTGATCCACGTTATCTCTCCAATATATATATGATACATGTTATATTTAGAGTGTTGTCATGCAAAAAATTAGTTGATAATTGATTCATAGATGCCCTCATATCAATCCAATTAATTTGAATAACAAGCGTAGAGACTAAAAATTTTATAACGGTTAAAGTTGATAAGTAGTTATTGGAAGATACAAAAAGTAATATTAGTGATGAATCCAAATCAGAACTAATAAAAATTGTCAACTTAACTATTGTGAAAATTATTGTGTATGTGAGGTTATTTTATAAGGAGAGATTGACTTATATTTTCCATAACATTTTTCACAACTCTTTTACAACAAATCTTAAATAACAAGTTGTTATTGATGGCAAAAAAATAATTTTACTGTTTGGTTCAAATTAGAATTAGTAACAACTTAACACTTAGGATTTGTTGCGAAAAATATTGTGAATGTAGCACTTCAAAAAAAAAAACAAAAACAAACAAACAAACAAAAGAGCAATACACAAAAAAATTCACAACTTTTTTCACAATAGTTGAGTTGACAAATTTTTAATAGTTCTTATCTAGGTCTACTATTAACATCACTCTTTTACTTATTGCTATCAATCTGCAATATCAATAGGTGAAAAAAGTTTTATCAAATTTTTTGTGTATATAGACTCAAAAAAAAATGTGATTTATATTAATTAATAGTAATTTTGCATTTAAAACAAAACAACTCGTTTTTGCCTTAAACCCCAATTGCTTCAAGCCACCCCTGCTTTCAAACTAAAAACAAGGGGAGTTATAGCTATTGAGTGCAACATATCTTCAATTTAAATATTAATTACAAGAAGAAAAGAGTTTAAAGACAAAACAACCATATTTAGTGCCTGTTTGGTACGTGTGTTTAAATAACAATTTTTAATTTTTTTGAAACTATATGTGAGTTAAAAAATGTGTGAAAATGCATATAATGTTGTTTGAAAACTGAAAATATATGTTTAAAATTATGTGACAAACAACCTCCAAAGATTTTAAAATAGAGAAAATACAATGTAAATTTATATTATAAAGTTAAATACATCAAAAGTGGTAAATGTTATGCAAATTTATAAATGAATGTGCAATATTTTTCATTTTTATAATTGTGTACAGCATCTATCACATTTTTTTATATCATGTTTGTGCTGACCTTGCACATAATAAAAAATTAAAAAAAATTAAAAAATTGTCGCTACATACATTGTTTTCTACTCCTCGTTTTTGTACTGAAGTGAAATAGTGAATACTGATTTAAGAAAACTAAAAAAACATGAATATGTCGGATTCACTTTGCGGATTCCCCTAGGAAAAACAGTCCCTTCTATTGGTTCCTCTCCTTCTTCTTCCTCTTCAACTACCATCTCTGAATTGTCAGGCAAGATTTTTGTTTTCTTCTACTTTTCATTATAATATCTGGGTCTCCTTCTTTTACTTTTACCTTTTTTTTTTTAAATTTTTTTTTTAAGCATTATATATTGATATCCCTTTTTTTTTTTTGGGAGTGCGGGGTCTTTATTTTGTTTTTGTTTTTGATTTTCCCTCCTAAAGTTATGCTCTTTCGTTTACTATTTTGACAAAATTAAGGTTTTGGCTTGAAATTGGTAGGGTTTAAGACCGTTGGAGACTTTGTTTTGTTGAATTATTTGATGCGTTGCGTTTGATTTCATCTGGGTTTCACTGATTTTTGCAGATAAGCCTTTGCTCTGGGGAATTTAGCTCTTCTATTTGTAGAGGAGTGTGGCACTCAGAAGCTATTGGTTGGTAATTGCAGTCCTATCTGGTCAGTGTCCTTTTTTTTTCTTTTCTTCACTACAAAATTTAATGTTTAGCATATTGTAGCTTTTTTGTATTCTGTGTGGTTGGAGTAGATTAATCTTTGTGCTTCCAAAGTTGATTACTTTGAGAGATTGTGCATGCTTTTTTGAGGATATTTAGGTTTGCTTAGGAATTCTGATACATGGAAGCTGAATCTTGTTTAAGGGAGGTAGGAATTCTCTGGATCAATTACTCTACATGTTCCTTTCAATTTCTCATTGTTGATGCACATTTGTAAGTGGGTTTTCTTTATTTATAAAACCAGAAAGAGGATGTTGTTTTGAATCTTGGAAAGAAAATTGTGATGTGCAATTAAGAAGATTGCTTACATCGATTCGTGAGGCAACCCCATCTTAATTGGGATTAAGGCTTAGTTGAGTTGTGTCGCTTACACCAAAGCCATGTTGATATTCAGGTTGTGTTTAACTTATACTCCAAATTTTGGATTTTTCTGTAAGAATTGAGAAATTTAACAACATACCAACCACACTACATTTCATGTGTTTTTGCCTACTTTATAAGTGATTTCCTTCAAGTACTTTAAAGAGAATGTGGCGATTATTTTGTATAAATCAACTCTTACTGGAGGTTAGGTTGATTCATTAGCTTAAATAAATGTGTGTCCTACCAAGCACCTACAAGTTTGCAATTTAAACCGTGGCTAGCCTTTAGTTTGTATTACTCCATTTCTTGTACTTATTTTGTTATGGAGCTACTATTTTATAATGGAGCTTCTTCCATTAGATTGTAAGCGTGGTGCTAGTTGCAATCCTATTCCAGTTCTTAAAATTCTCTTATTTTCAAGGACGAAACCCCTGGTTTCATCTTTTAGTTAATGCTTTTAATATCTTTCTTGTCTGGCCCTCTTGAGAAAGAGGGGATCATACTGCACCCATATTATTTTATATCAAAAAACAGGATCTTGAAATAAACAAGAAGCCAGTCATTTCAGCTTCACTTTTTATTCTTAAAAAAAAAAAAAAGGTATAACAAAATTTAAAGGATACATTACTGTTGTTGATGCTCTATTTGACTTGTTCTTTTTTGTAATTGCAAAAAGAAAATGAAATGGTGAATGCTTGTAGAATGCCAACTACTAAGTGAAGACTTTCTGCTTCATTTAAAATAAGGGAAGGGGGAGGCGAAGTTTATCCAAGCACTGTTGGACAATAGATGTAGTTCCATTTTATTTCTAGATGTATTAAATTTGAGGGAGGTTGGACCTTGGTGCAATGGCAAGTGCCATCCATGCAAGGGATTTGTCATGGGTTTGAATTTGGGAATCGGCTTCTTCAAAATTCGGGGTAAGGTAGCATACCAACTATTGTTCCCAAACCCAGTAGAAGCAGGAACCCTGTGCACCTAGTCCTAGCTTTTTAGATTTATTGAATTTGAGTTTTAATTCTTTGGGAGTGGATAGATGTATATCATGTGTATTTGAACTATCTCCTCTTTTGAATAGAATTATTTTTAGTTATAAAATAATATGTAATTCCATTTTTGTGTTCATATATGATTTCTTCCCTATTTCATGGTTTTAGGTTTTTATTTATTTATTTTTACATGTTTATGGCTTTGGGGTTATGATGTTTTCTTTATGAGATATATTTACTAAGCCAATCGCCCCATCTCCTATACCTGGTGGCTTCTTGCCTACCAAAGTTTTTGTTTTCCTTGGACTAGTAGCTCCTTTTTCCTTTCTAATTTCTTTGTAAGAAAGCCATTTTTTCCTCAGGTCCTTCCCTGACCTTATATGGAAAATGAAATGCTTAAGGAAAAGGCCCTCCATGCTAACACAATCCCCATGAATGTGATCGAATTTTGGTGATTGATTTTCAAACATAAATGGATTTAGATGAGTAGTTGATAGAGAACTTATTGGGTTTATGAAGGAAAGGAGGGTGTGTGATTGGTTTGTTTGTGATGGTGGGATAGGATGCTCTGGCAAACTGACATGGAGTTCTGATGACTGAGAAAAGGGGGAAAAAGTTTCTTCAAAGTCTGAAACCAAGATAGATCCCATCTTCTTACATCAGTTGCTCCCCAAGATGTAATCGCAGTTTTCTATCACTCTCCAAATCAAAAGGCAAGCATGGGATTTTGTTACAACTAAAACTAAAGGACGATCTTAAAGTATTTCATGTGGACAATGTCAACACTTAAAGCATGAATGACTGCTTATTTATTTATTTATTTTTGATAAGTAATGAGTGACTGCTTTTTTTGTTGCATGTTTCTTTTATTTTCTTATGTGTTTTTTTTTTCAAATATATATGGGTGCTGATTCTGACCCTTCTCACCACCTCACATTCTTCTAAGGAATTCTTTATAGCAAATAGAGAGATAGAGAGGAACAGAGAGCTGTGGGGGTTGTTGAAGGGGGGCTGTATGATCTCAGAAAAGAGATAGAGGAGGCTTCAAAGACTGATTTGAATAGACTTTAAATACTATTGATTCAAAAGTTATCCTTCAAATTGACCTGGGGCTTTGGAGACTCCTTTTTTGCTTTCTTGATTGAATATCCTTTTGCTCCAAAGATAGCGTCAAAGGTTACACTATGATTTGGGTAGAATTCAAATACAGTTCCACAAAAACTATGCTTTAAATTAGATTTATTCTGAATTTTGCATGGATAAGTTAACTGTTGAAATTTGAAATGGCTAAAATTATTTTTCTTTTTTTAAATGTGGCTCTTAGGAGACTGTTACTCTTGATGCTATTGAACTTATGCATAACTCCTCCCCCCCCCCCTCTCTCTTCGTCACTATATTTGATTCATTTTTCCTTTTATTTTACCCATGTCTTGGAATAATGTTTAGGAATAAAGTTTCTCCTCCTCGGTACTTGATGCAATGCAGCACAAGCTCAGAAGGAAATTGGGAGAGGCAATAGAACAAAGAAAACGAAAAAGAGGCCTAGGAATCAGCCCTTAGGTGCTTAGAAGCACTAAGCAGGAAACCTAGTAAACACCTAATTTGTCAACAATCAGCACCCAGCCATTAGAAAATTCCAACATAACAATTTATTCATCAATCATCTGTGTCCCTTATCTTTACGGTTTACTGGAGCCTCTTTTTAATAGGCTTCCAGGAAAAATCAATAAAAAAGATTAATTAAACCATAAGCGTAATTCTGTATAATCCTAAGTCCTAATTAAGTGACATTAGTGGAAATCAAATTCAAATTAGCAACAATTTTGGTGTTCACACCAAAACTCATGGTCTGAGAGAGACTTGACTCTATTGAGTATAGCTTTGAGTAGTACTCTAGTATCTTTGGGCTAGCTACTGCAGTTGGAATTTGGTTGTCCCTTCCAATGAGCTAGGTAGTGCTGAACTCCTCTGTTCTTAGTGAAAACAATTTGTTAATACAAAATAGCTTAGTGCTATTGGATTATAGGGTTTTCAAATGGATCATGAGGGGAAGGCTCATTGAAAGGAGTGTCTAGAATGACAATTGGACCTTTATAAAATCCAACACTTGCGACCTTTCCCGGATGTGTTGGATTTTCCAAGGATTTCAGGGGATAATGTGGATTGGTTAGGGAGAGCTTTTGAGGAAACTGAGATTTTTGAAGTCATCAAGGAGTTTAATGGAGATAAATCACCTGGGCCAGATGATTTTCCGATGGCATTCTTTCAAGCTTGCTAGGGGATTCTCAATCTCAAATCAGATAGCATGGTTGTGTTCCATCATTTCCATGTTACAGGTTAGTTTGAAAAAAGCTTGAATGCAACTTTCATTGCTCTTATTCCTAAAAAAAACTGCAACAGTGGAAGTAAAGGACTTTCGGCCTATCAGCCTTGTTGGGGGGGGGGGGGGTTTATAAAATACTTGCTAAAGTTTTGGCTATTCAACTTCGCATGGTTTTAGGAGATATCATTTCAGCACCTCAGAATGCCTTTGTTATAAATAGGCAGATTCTTGATTTCATTCTTATTGCAAATGAATGTCTTAATAGTAGATTAAAGTCTAGTCAGCTAGGGTTGTTATGTAAATTGGACATAGAGAAAGCCTTTGATCATGTGAATTGGGGCTTTCCTACTCACTTGCTTGAGCGTTGTGGCTTTTCTAATAAGTGGAGGCGATGGATTTCATTTTGTTTATCAACGATTCGTTTTTCTATCCTTATTAATGGTTCTCCCCATGAGTTTTTTGGGAGTTCAAGGGGGTTGCGGCAAGGTGATCCTTTGTCCTCTTTGTTATTTGTGTTGGTTATGGAAGCCCTTGGTAGAATGTTGGATAAGGCTGTCCATGAAGGTTGTTTGTCAAGTTTTCGTGTAGGTGATTCTGCGGGAAGATCTTTGGTGGTTTCTCATCTCCTTTTCGCTGATGATACTCTAATTTTTTGTGATGCTAATATTGATCAAAAGCTGATTCTCTATATGGTGTTCATTTGGTTTGAGGCTGTGTCAGGTTTGAAGGTAAATTTGGGTAAGTTTGAACTGGTGGCTATGGAGGCAGTTCATAACATTGAACATTTGGTGGCTGTCTTAGGCTGTAAGCAGGGTCTCTTCCAATGAAATATTCGGGTCTTCCTTTGGGGGCAAAATTCAAGGACAAGACAATTTGGAATCCAATTCTAGAGAAGATGGAAAGAAAATTAGCAGGTCGGAAAAAGTTATATTTATCAAAGGGAGGTAGAGTCACTTTAATTAAAAGCACTCTCTCAAACCTTCCTACTTATTTTCTTTCTTTATTCCCTATTCCTGCTTCAGTGGCCAACTGAATTGCAAGACTTCGGAGGGACTTTCTATGGGGTGGCCTAGGGGATGAGTCCAAATTTCATCTTGTTAATTGGTCTATGGTTTGTGCTCCACTCTCTTCAGGTGGTTTGGGGATTAGGAACCTGAGAACCTTCAATGTAGCTTTATTAGGGAAGTGGTTATGGAGATTTGGGCAAGAAAGGGATGCTCTATGGCGTCAAGTGATAGAGGTGAAGTATGGTCGTGATAGGGGTGGTTGGTGTTCTAGCTCCTTCTCTGGTCCATATGGAGTTAGTTTGTGGAAAAATATTAGGAGAGGGTGGCCCTCTTTATCTCGGTTTATTCTGTATGAAATTGGAGATGGATCAAAAGTGCAGTTTTGGCTAGATCGATGGTCCCACAGAAATTAAAAATTATCAAAAGGGAATAGAGCCAATCAATGTCATATATCTCAAGATAAGGATGTGAATAAATCATTTAAATGAATCCAATTATCATGGAAAATATAGTGATTTTCTAATCATTTTTTTTTAATAATTTTTTATAATTATAATTTTCTAATAAATTTTTTTTTTTTTAATATAGAATTTTACAGAATTAAGCTGATATTGTTTATAATAATCAGCAATATCCCCCTAACTTCACTCCCCCTTCTCTGATGCGCATATTGAGACTGAGCTTGCTTGCATCTGATCTAAGCCTATCGCACCTCCCTATCGCCTGCCCCCAACTGCCTTTCTATTGCGCACGCCGTTAACTCTAGTTTACTTTCTAGTAATATACTGATTAGATTAAAGGGAGGAGTTATCTTTCATAAAAGTAAATTGCGATTCTTTATTGAATTCAAAGATGATTGCGCCAATGAAAGAGATAGAAGAGCGGTATGATAGAGCTCAACAAAGGAAGGAGCTTGCAGAACTAAGCAAGGGATGCCATTAAGCAAGAAAGAAAAGGGCAGGGCCAGCAAATAAGAATACTACCAAGACCTTCGAGATATTAAGAGTGCTAGAGCTAGAAGTGGCAGCCATTAAGTGGAGAATTTCCATCCATTTGCTGTCTCGTTCGCTACCTCAGGTCAACATTAGGCAAT